>NC_041386.1:549580117-549584640 GCF_002162155.2 Triticum dicoccoides | reverse complement strand
GACGGCGGCGTCGGTCGGGGCAGCGGGGGGAATTAGCTAGGGGGGCGAGGGAGAGGGATGAAGGGGATCTGGCGAGACGGAGGGAATTAGCTAGGGGGAATCTTACTACGCACCTGCGGTCGGTGTGCCATTAGTAATCTTTTTTTACATAGCAATGGCGCACCAGGCAGAGGTGCGCCATTAGTAATCTTTTTTTACATAGAAATGGCGCACCAGGCAGAGGTGCGCCATTAGTAATCTTTTTTTTATATATAGCAATGGCGCACCAGCTAGAGGTGCGCCATAAGTAATTTTTTTTGTTGCATGTAATAATTTTTTAGAAAATGAATATGAATATGAAACAGTAATATTTTTTATAAAAACAGTAATAATTGTTGTTTAACAACAATTGTAGTCTACACTTTTTTTTTATTTTTTTAAAAATGAAGAGGGGAGAGGAGGCGCGGGTGGGATCGAGATCGAGATGGAGGCGGAATCGAGATCGAGATGGAGGGGGATCGAGATTGAGTGTCCTCATGAATATTCAATATTTTATCATATTGAATATGAAAAAATATCATCAAATTTGAAAAAATATTCATGAATTCAAAAAGTGCCCATGAAATTTAAAAATATTCATGATATCAAAAAGTGCCCATGAAATTTAAAGATATTCATGATATCAAAATATATACTAATGGCGCACTTCTATAGGGTGCGCCATTAGTAGTTTAAACTAGTAATGGCGCATTGTGAGGCGGTGCGCCATTAGTAGTTTTGCAAAAAAAAAAGAATAAAAAAAATTCAGTACTGGCGCACTCCCTGTGTGGTGCGCCATTACTAGTTAGAACTAGTAATGGCGCACTTCCGTAGGATGCGCCATTAGTATGCATGTAAAAATGAAAAAAAAATTATCACTAGTGGTGCACCTATTTTCTGGCGCGCCATTAGTGTCTTCCACACTAATGGCGCATCACCAACTGGTGCGCCATTAGTATATAGTAGTGGCGCACTACTTCCCTGGTGCGCCATTAGTGTCAATCCTATCTATAGCCCTTTTCCTAGTAGTGTTCATAGGATACCCTAAGGAAACTATTGGGTATATCTTCTACCTCAGGTCCGAAGGCAAGATCTTTGTTGCCAGGAATTGATCCTTTCTGGAGAAGGAGTTTCTCTCGAAAGAAGTAAGTGGGAGGAAAGTAGAACTTGATGAGGTACCGCCTCTTGAACCGGAGAGTAGCGCAGCTCAGGAGGATGTTTCTATGGTTCCTGCACTGACTAGAGAGGAAGTTAATGATGATGATCATGAAACTTCGGTTCAAGTTACTACTGAACTTCGTAGGTCCACGAGGACATGTTCCGCACCAGAGTGGTATGGCAACCCTTTCCTGGAAGTCATGTTGTTAGAGAACGGTCAACCTTCAAACTATGAACAAGCGATGGCGGGCCCGGATTCCAACAAATGGCTTGAAGCCATGAAATCCGAGATAGGATCCATGTATGAAAACGAAGTATGGACTTTGACAGACCTGCCCGATGATCGGCAAACCATAGAGAATAAATGGATCTTTAAGAAGAAGGCCGACGCAGATGGTAACGTGACCATCTATAAGGCTCAGCTTGTCGCTAAGGGTTATCGACAAGTTCAAGGGGTTGACTATGATGAGCCCTTCTCACCCTTAGCGAAGCTGAAGTCCGTCTGAATCATGTTAGCAATTGTCGCATTCTACAATTATGAGATATGGCAAATGGACGTCAAAATGGCATTCCTTAATGGTTTCCTTAAGGAAGAATTGTATATGATGCAAGTAGAAGGTTTTGTCGATCCTAAGAATGCTGACAAGGTATGCAAGCTCCAACGCTCCATCTATGGGCTGGTGCAAGCATCTCAGAGTTGGAACATTCGCTTTGATGAAATGATCAAAGCGTTTGGGTTTATGCAGACTTATGGAGAAGCGTGTGTTTACAAGAAAGTGAGTGGGAGCTCTGTAGCATTTCTCATATTATATGTGGATGACATACTATTGATGGGAAATGATATAGAACATGTGGAAAGCATAAAGGCCTACTTGAATAAGTGTTTTTCAATGAAGGACCTTGGAGAAGCTGCTTACATATTAGGCATCATGATCTATAGAGATAGATCGAGACGCCTCATTGATCTTTTACAAAGCACATACCTTGACAAGACATTGAAGAAGTTCAATATGGATCAGTCCAAGAAGGGGTTCTTGCCTCTATTGTAAGGTGTGAGATTGAGCGCAGCTCAATACCCGACCTTGGCGGAAGATAGAGAAAAGATGAGTGTCATCCGCTATGCCTCGGCCATAGGCTCTATTATGCATGCCATGTTGTGTACCAGACCTGATGTGAACCTTGCCGTAAGTTTGGTAGGGAGGTACCAAAGTAATCCCGATATGGAACACTGGACAACAGTCAAGAATATCCTGAAGTACCTGAAAAGGACTAAGGATATGTTTCTCGTTTATGAAGGTGACAAAGACCTCGTCGTAAAGGGTTACATCGATGCTAGCTTCGACATAGACCTAGATGACTCCAAGTCACAAACCGGATACATGTACATTTTGAATGGTGGGGCAATCAGCTGGTGCAGTTGCAAGCAAAGCGTCGTGGCGGGATCTACATGTGAAGTGGAGTACATAGCTGCCTCGGAGGCGGCAAAGGAAGCAGTCTGGATGAAGGAGTTCATCACCTACCTAGGAGTAATTCCTGATGACCCACAAGTATAGGGGATCTATCGTAGTCCTTTTGATAAGTAAGAGTGTCGAACCCAACGAGGAGCAGAAGGAAATGATAAGCAGTTTTCAGTAAGGTATTCTTTGCAAGCACTGCAATTATCGATAACAGATAGTTTCGTGATAAGGTAATTTGTAACGGGTAACAAGTAATGAAAGTAAATAAGGTGAATCAAGATGGCCCAATCCTTTTTGTAGCAAAGTACAAGCTTGGACAAACTCTTATATAAAGGAAAGCGCTCCCGAGGACACATGGGAATTATCGTCAAGCTAGTTTTCATCACGTTCATATTATTCGCCTTCGGTACTTTGATAATTTGATATGTGGGTGGAACGGTGCTTGGGTACTGTCCTTCCTTGGCAAGCACCCCACTTATGATTAACCCCTCTTGCAAGCATCCGCAACTACAAAAGAAGTATTAAGGTAAACCTAATCATAGCATGAAACATATGGATCCAAATCAGCCCCTTACGAAGCAAATCATAAACTAGGGTTTAAGCTTCTATCACTCTAGCAACCCATCATCTACTTATTACTCCCCAATGCCTTCCTCTAGGCCCAAACAATGGTGAAGTGTCATGTAGTCGACATTCACATGACACCACTAGAGGAGAGACACCATACATCTCATCAAAATATCGAACGAATACCAAATTTACATGACTACTTATAGCAAGACTTCTCCCATGTCCTCAGGAACAAACGTAACTACTCACAAATCATATTCATGTTCATAATTAGAGGGGTATTAATATGCATAAAGGATCTAAACATATGATCTTCCACCGAATAAACCAACTAGCATCAACTACAAAGAGTAATCAACACTACTAGCAACCCGCAGGTACCAATCTGAGGTTTTGAGACAAAGTTTGGATACAAGATATGAACTAGGGTTTGAGATGAGATGGTGCTTATGATTTTTTTCAGGGAAAAAGACCTCATATAGCAGAAGATGGGCATCGGAGGCCTGCCAGGGGGGCCACGAGGTAGGGGGCGCGTCCAGGGGGTAGGGCGCGCCCCCACCCTCATGGATGGTGGGTGGCCTCCCTCTGGTACTTCCTTCACCCAATATTTTATATATATTCTAAAACATGCTCCCGTGAAGTTTCAGGACTTTTGGAGTTGTGCAGAATAGGTCTCTAATATTTACTCCTTTTCCAGCCCAGAATTCCAATTGCCGGCATTCCCCCTCTTCATGTAAACCTTGTAAAATAAGAGAGAACATGCATAAGTATTGTGACATAATGTGTAATAACATCCCATAATGCAATAAATATCGATATAAAAGCATCATGCAAAATGGACGTATCAACTCCCCCAAGCTTAGACCTCGCTTGTCCTCAAGCGAAAGCCGAAATCGAAAAATATGTCCACATGTTTAGAGATAGAGGTATCAATAAAATAAAATACAGACATGAGAGCATCATGATCATTATTATAACAACAACATATATATATATATATATATATATATATATTGGCATATGATTTCTTATGCTAAAGTAACAATTCATTCACAATTTCAAGTATGAATCATAAACTTCATTGAGAACTAACAAACTATAATATCAGTCATTGAAGCAATTGCAATTTATCATAACATCGGAAAGAGTCAATATAAGAGCTTTTCAGCAAGTCCACATACTCAACTATCATTTAGTCTTTCACAGTTGCTAACACTCATGCAATACTTATGGGTATGAAGTTTTAATCGGACACAGAGAAAGATAGGGGCTTATAGTTTTGCCTCCCAACCTTTTACCTCAAGGGTAATGTCAACAATA
>NC_041386.1:549515361-549579542 GCF_002162155.2 Triticum dicoccoides | reverse complement strand
TATATATATATATATATATATATATATATATATATATATATATATATATATATCACGATCTTTCCAACACACTGTGCTTGCCGAAGGATAAAATGTAACAAGGAAAGGTGAAGATCACCATGACTCTTGTATGAAGTATAAGACAAGAGTAAAAGATAGGCCCTTCACAGAGGGAGGCAGAGGTTGTCATGTGCTTTTATGGTTGGATGCACGAAATCTTAATGCAAAAGAACGTCACTTTATATTGCCACTTGTTATATGGACCCTTATTATGCAGTCCGTCGCTTTTATTTCTTCCACATCACAAGATCGTATAAAGCTTATTTTCTCCACACTAATAAATCATACATATTTAGAGAGCAATTTTTATTGCTTGCAACAATGACAACTTACTTGAAGGATCTTACTCAATCCATAGGTAGATATGGTGGACTCTCATGGAAAAACTGGGTTTAAGGATATTTGGAAGCACAAGTAGTATCTCTACTTGGTGCAAAGAATTTGGCTAGCATGAGAGGGAAAGGCAAGCTCAACATGTTGGATGATCCATGATAATATAATTTATTTCGGATGTAAGAAAACATAACCCATTACGTTGTCCTCCTTGTCCAACATCAACTCTTTAGCATGTCATATTTTAATGAGTGCTCACAATCATAAAAGATGTCCAATATAGTATATTTATATGTGAAAACCTCTCTTTCTTTATTACTTCCTATTAATTGCAACGATGACCAAAACTATGTTTGTCAACTCTCAACAACTTTTATTCATCACACTCTTTATATGTGAAGTCATTACTCTCCATAAGATCCATATGATCTCTTTAATTATTTTTATTCTTTCTCTTCCTTTTTTATTTTTATTCCCTCAAGATCATAGCAAGATGGCAAAGCCCTTGACTCAACACTAATCTTTATTATATAGCTCACGAACTTGATTACATAGAAGGATCATAAAGCAAAACTCAAAACTAGATCATACTAAAACTTTATTCTACTAGATCAAGATATTACCAAAAGGATCAAACTAAGAAAAACGGTAAAGATAAAAGTGTGATGATGATACGATACCAGGGCACTCCCAAAGCTTGGCAATTGCCAAGGGGAGTGCACATACCCATGTGTTTATGTCTCCTTCCTCAGAGGTGGTGATGATGGAGTTGTTGATGATGTAGCCTTGTCGTCCATCTTCCAAGGCATAGGCTCACCATCATAGAAGGATAATCGAGTCTTTGAGATCCTCAAATCTGCAGGCAAACTCATCCTCTTGAATCTATATTCATACTCATAGTTTTGGTTTTGCAGGTCATAGATCTGGGCTTGGAGATGCTCGATTTTCTCGTGAAGCTTGAAGATGGTCTCCCCGATGTTCCTGGCATCTTGCTTGGTGTTGTTGGTGAACTCCGTGATCATTATGTGGTTGGCGTCGAGTCCACGCTCCACCATCTCCTGACACTTGAAAACTTGTTGCTCCATTTCCTCGAGTCTTGTCTCCACGCTTCCGGTCCTCCTTGGTCCCTCAACATCACGGATGTGTAGCAACCCCTCATGCATCTCAATGGTTTGAGGGTGTTGCAGCACCTCTACGAGGTAGGGGTTGATGACCTTCTCGAAGAACTTGTCCTTGGGGGCACTTGGTGATGTCATGGCGATCTAGATCTGTCATAAAAACAACTCGAAACAAAGACAGAAGATATTTGCGTGATACGGAGGTCAAAACCTTTGGGAGATTATATAATGAATTTTTACCGACCAAAAGAATTATCGAGCAATAAAATGGAGTCCGGAGAGCGCACAAGGTACCCATGAGGTAGGGGGCGTGCCCAGGGGGGCAGGGCGCGCCCTCCACCCTCGTGGAAGCCTTGTGTCCTTCCCGGACTGCTTCTTATTTTCCTATTTTCTTAAATATTCCAAAACGGAGAAAAATTGCTATTAGAACTGTTTTGGAGTCGGTTTACTTACCGTACCTCATACCTATTCCTTTTTGGAGTCTGAAACGTGCTGTAAAGTGTCCTTTATGTATTCCTCCGGGGTTACAGTTTTGATAACATTAGTTTCAACATTTATAGGATTACCTGAGATATAATGTTTGATTCTTTGACCGTTCACTGCCCTCGGATTTGTGCCTTCGAAGTTGTTGATTTTTATGGCACCGGAATGATGGACCTCCTCGATAATGTAAGGTCCTTCCCATTTTGAGAGGAGTTTGCCTGCAAAAAATCTTAAATGAGAGTTGTATAGCAAAACATAATCACCTACATTAAACTCACGCTTTTGTATCCTTTTGTCATGCCATCTTTCAACTTTTTCATTAAACAGTTTGGCATTCTCATAGGCCTGGGTTCTCCATTCATCAAGTGAGCTAATGTAGAAAAGCCTCTTCTCACCAGCAAGTTTGAAATCATAATTGAGCTCTTTAATGGCCCAATATGCTTTATGTTCTAGTTCGAGAGGTAAGTGACATGCTTTTCCATAAGCCATTTTATATGGAGACATACACATAGGATTTTTATATGCAGTTCTATAAGCCCATAATGCATCATCAAGTTTCTTGGACCAATTCTTTCTAGATCTATTAACAGTCTTTTGCAAAATTAATTTAAGCTCTCTATTACTCAGTTCTACTTGACCGCTAGACTGGGGATGATATGGAGATGCAATTCTATGATTAACATCATACTTAGCAAGCATTTTACGAAAAGCGCCATGAATAGAATGTGAACCACCATTAGTCATTAAGTATCTAGGGACTCCAAACCTCGGAAAAATAACTTCTTTAAGCATCTTAATAGAGGTGTTATGATCAGCACTACTAGTTGGAATAGCTTCTACCCACTTAGTAGCATAATCAACAACAACTAAAATATGTGTATACCCATTAGAGGAAGGAAACAGTCCCATATAATCAGTCCCCAAACATCAAATGGTTCAATAACAAGTGAATAGTTCATAGGAATTTCTTGATGTCTACTAATATTACCAATTCTTTGACATTCATCACAAGACAAGAGAAACTTACGAGCATCCTTGAAGAGAGTAGGCCAATAAAAAGCGGATTGCAACACCTTATGTGCAGTTCTATATCCGGCGTGGTGTCCTCCATATGCCTCGAAATGACACTTGCGTAGGATCTGTTCTTGTTCATGCTCAGGTACACAACGTCTAATAACACCATCTACTCCTTCTTTATAAAGGTGTGGGTCATCCCAGAAGTAATGCCTTAAATCATAGAAAAACCTTTTCTTTTGCTGGTATGTGAAACTAGGTGGTATAAATTTAGCAACAATGTAATTAGCATAATCAGCATACCATGGAGCAGTATGAGAAGCTTTTATGACAGCTAATTGTTCATCAAGAAAGCTATCATCAATATGTAGTGGATCATCAAGAACATTCTCTAACCTAGACAAGTTGTCTGCAACGGTGTTCTCAGCTCCCTTTCTATCGATAATATGCAACTAATAATTATAGGTTTAGCATCTTTCTTTTCCATAAGATATTTAATAGCAGCATGATCAGTGTGAACAGTTACTTTAGAATCAACTATATAAGGTCTGAACTTATCACATGCAAATACAATTGCTAAAAATTCCTTTTCAGTACTAGCATAATTTCTTTGGGCACTGTCTAGAGTTTTACTAGCATATTGGATAACATTTAATTTCTTATCAACTCTTTGTCCTAGAACAGCCCCTACAGCATAATCACTAGCATAACACATAATTTGAAAGGGTAAATTCCAATCAGGTGGCTGAACAATAGGTGCAGAAATCAAGGCTTTCTTAAGTATTTCAAATGCTTCTACACAATCATCATCAAAGACAAATGGAACATATTTTTGTAAGAGATTAGTCAGACGCCTGGAAATTTTAGAGAAGTCCTTAATGAACCTCCTATAAAAACCGGCATGACTAAGGAAACTTCTTATCCTTTGATGTCCTTAGGACATGACATCTTTTCAATAGCGTCAACCTTAGCTTTATCAACTTCAATACCTCTTTCAGAAATTTTATGCCCCAAGACAATACCTTCGTTAACCATAAAGTGGCACTTTTCCCAAGTCAAGACAAGATTAGTTTCTTCACATCTCTGCAAAACTCGATCAAGGTTACTTAAGAAATCATCAAAAGAAGTTCCATATACGGAGAAATCATCCATGAAAACCTCAACAATCTTTTCACATAAGTCAGAGAATATAGTAGTCATACATCTTTGAAAGGTTGCAGGTGCATTGCATAAACCAAAAGGCATACGTCTATAAGCAAAGGTACCGAAAGGGCAAGTGGAAGTTGTCTTTTCTTGATCCTCTTTTGACACAGGTATTTGAGAGAAACCAGAATAACCATCTAGAAAGCAAAAATGTGTATGTTTGGATAATCTTTCTAGCATTTGATCAATAAAAGGTAAAGGGTAATGATCTTATTAAGTAGCTTTATTTAATTTGCGGAAATCAATTACCATCCTATAACCTGTAACAATTCTTTGTGGGGTCAATTCATCTTTATCATTAGGAACAACAGTAATACCTCCCTTCTTAGGGACACAATGGACATGACTTACCCACTGAGTATCAGCAACATGATAAATTATACCTACCTCCAGAAGCTTTAGTATTTTTTTTCTTACCACTTCTTTCATCTTTGGATTTAACCCTCGTTGGTGATCAAAAACCGGTTTAGCGTCTTTCTCCAATTTTATTTTGTGCTGGCATAAAGTGGGACTAATGCCCTTAAGGTTATCAAGAGTATATCCAATAGCAGCACAGTGCTTCTTCAGAATTTTCAATAATTTCTTTTCTTCATGCTATGAAAGGTTAGCACTAATATTAATAGGATATATCTCTTTCTCATCAAGATAAGCATATTTAAGAATATCAGGTAAAGGTTTGGGCTCAAACACGGGATCACCCTTGGGTGGAGGAGGATCCCCTAGGATTTCAACAGGCAAGTTGTGTTTCGAAATAGGCCCTGTTTAAAGAATACTTCATCTATTTCCCTTCTTTCATTCATAAACATATCATTTTCATGGTCTAGTAAATATTGTTCTAAAGGATCACTAGGAGGCACGACAATAGAAGCAAGACCAATATTTTCATCTTTACTAGGCAATTCTTTATCATGGGGTTGTCTACGAAATTTAGCAAAATTAAGCTCATGAGACATATCCCCCAAACCAATAGTAACAACATCCTTTTTGCAATCTATCCTAGCATTAACAGTATTCATGAAGGGTCTACCAAATATAATGGGACAAAAGTTATCTTGTGGGGAACCAAGAACAAGAAAATCAGAAGGATATTTAACTTTCCCACACAAGACTTCAACATCTCTAACAATCCCAACTGGTGAAATAGTGTCTCTATTGGCAAGCTTAATTGTAACATCAATTTCCTCTATCTCAGCAGGTGCAATATCATGCATAATTTCTTTATATAAGGAATGAGGTATTGCACTTGCACTAGAACCCATATCACATAAGCCATTATAGCAATGATCTCCTGTTTTAATAGAAATAACAGGCATGCCTACAACAGGTCTATGTTTACTTTTAGTATCGGGTCTAGCAATTCTAGCAGATTCATCATAGAAGTAAATAACATGCCCATCAATATTATCGGCCAATAGATATTTAACCATAGCAACACTAGGTTCAGCTTTAATTTGCTCAAAGGGTGTAGGTCTTCTAGTATTACTCTTACGAACTACAGTTGAAGCTTTAGCATGATCCTTTATTCTAACAGGGAAAGGTGGTTTGTCAATATAAGCAGTAGGAACAACAGAATCATTATAAGTGATAGTCTTTTCTTCAAATTTAATAGGTGCAACTACTTTTACTTCAATGGGAGGATTATATTTAAACCACTTCTCCTTAGGGAGATCAACATGAGTAGCAAAGGATTCACAGAAAGAAGCTACTATCTCATAGTCAAGTCCATATTTAGTGCTAAATTCACGGAAAGCATCGGTATCCATAAAAGATTTAACACAATTAAACTTAGGTATTATACCTGACTCCTTACCTTCGTCGAGATCCCAATCTTCAGAGTTGCGTTTAATTCTTTCCAATAAATCACATTTGAATTCAATAGTCTTCATCATAAAAGAACCAGTACAAGAAGTATCGAGCATGGAGCGATTATCGAGAGAAAGCCGAGCATAATTTTTTTGAATAATAATTTCTCTTGAGAGCTCATGATTGGGGCATGAATATAACATTGACTTAAGACTCCCCCAAGCTTGAGCGATGCTTTCTCCTTCGTGAGGCCAAAAATGATATATATAATTACGATCAAGATGAACAAGATGCATAGGATAAAACTTCTGATGAAATTCCAATTTTAATCGGTTGTAGTTCCATGATCCCATATCATCACATAGCCTAAACCATGTCAATGCCTTTCCCTTAAAAGATAAAGGTAAGACCTTCTTCTTGACAACATCCTCGGGCATACCTGCAAGCTCAAATAATCCACAAACTTCATCCACATAGATTAGGTGCAAATCGGGATGCAATGTTCCATCTCCTGTAAAAGGATTAGCTAGCAGTTTCTCTATCATACCCGAAGGAATTTCAAAATAAATATTTTCAGTAGGTTCAGTAGGTTGAGGAGAAACCCTTTGATCTACTGGTCGGGGTGAAGATACCCCGAACAAGCCTCTCAAAGGATTATGTTCCATAGTAACAAGTGACAGTTAATTTCAGCACACTATATAAAATTTTCCTTACCAAATTCCACCTACCAAAGGCGCTTCACCCCCCGGAAATGGTGCCAGAAAAGAGTCTTGATGACCCACAAGTATAGGGGATCTATCATAGTCCTTTCGATAAGTAAGAGTGTCGAACCCAATGAGGAGCAGAAGGAAATGATAAGCAGTTTTCAGTAAGGTATTCTCTGCAAGCACTGAAATTATCGGTAATAGATAGTTTTGTGATAAGGTAATTTGTAACAGGTAACAACTAATGAAAGTAAATAAGGTGCAGCAAGATGGCCCAATCCTTTTTGTAGCAAAGGACAAGCCTGGGAAAACTCTTATATAAAGGAAAGCGCTCCCAAGGACACATGCGAATTATCGTCAAGCTAGTTTTCATCACGTTCATATGACTCGCGTTGGTACTTTGATAATTTGATATCACTACAAAAAAATACACTTCCGTGATGATACGTGTTTGTCACAGTAGGTCAAGTTTTCTGTCATGCATGTACATCCATGACAATTTTATGACAGAATCAAGATATTCATACCTGTGCTATCGTAGAAGTGTTCCATGACATTACCAAAATTATCATCACGGAAGTGTCCACTTCCATGACGATAAATTGCGCGTCACAGAAGTGCGTTCGTCAAGGGTGACCGACACGTGGCATCCACCGTAACGGAATGCGGTTAAGCTATTGGGTCTGGTTTTGGATCCGATAACCCGTTAATAGCCCCGACCTATGGGGATTTTCCACGTGTAAAATCATCATTGGCTGGAAGGAACACGTGTCGGCTCACCGTTGGGACAGATGTCATCCACTCATTGGACCCAAAATGCCTATGATATGTCGACACGTGGCACGGCCCAACAGAGGCCCATTCCTTTGAAAAGGCCGGCCCATTTTACTTGGTCAAAAGGTGGCGGGCCGGCCCACGGCAAGCCTATTAGCATCATGTTCGCATATAGCCCATTTACAGCCCGCTAACCCAGGGTCTATTTATGACCTATCCAAATTAGGCCCAGTAGCATCATCTGGGCCATCCAATATAATTCTAGCCCATTTTAACTTCTGGCCCATGACGTCTTTTGGCCCATATGAGGCCCTTAGTAACCCTCGACCCATTAACGACCCGTGGTAAAATTGGCCCGTAATGAACAGTGTACCACTTTATACCCATTAACGGCCCATTATTCTGTTGGGCCGTTTCCAGTCGATGTTATCTTTTGGCCTTCTTAGACCCATTTATTCTTGGGCTCATTTCCAGCATTCGTTTACTTTCGGGCCGTTACTGTCATTTTCTGCTTGTGGGCCAAATTTAGCCCATGGTTACAGTCGGCCCATTTGTGGCCCGTTAATACGTTGGGCCATTTTCATAGCGTCATCAAATACGTCCGATTAATGACGACCCATTATGGTCGGCCCATGAACGGACGATTTCAACTCTAGCCCGTTTATGGCCCCTTATACGGCCCGTACAAGGCCCATAGATGAGACGGCCCATAGAAGGCCCATGGATCCTATGGGACGTAGAAGGCCCATTGACCCGACGGCCCATAGAAGGCCCATTGATCAGACAGCCCATAGAAGGCCCATGGATCCGACAGCCCATAGAAGGCCCATGGGTCTAACATCCCATAGAAGTCCATGGATCGTACGACCTGTGGACGGCCATGGTCACTACAAGGTATGGGCGAGTTGGCCCTCGTTTGAACGACATAGCATATTCAAAGAATTATCCCACTTTATACTATCACCTCTAAAAAACATACACTATACAATAAAGAGACTAAGGCATAGAAACGTAGAATAATCCTACACTATACAATAAAGAAATTACAGCCGATTATACTCACTGGGCATTATGGTTCGGCACCAGTGATAATGAAGCATACACAAACAACAAATTACATACACTGGGCAAATACAGCTCATACATCATGGACGCGCATCAACATAACTTACCATTTGAACTATAATCTCTTCAGAAAATAGGATTGGCCGGGTTTAGATAGCACAAATTTCAGTCTGCAAAATCTCCAATTCCTTCATTGTTACCTCAGTGTCTTGTTTCATTTTTTGACTCCTACATCTAATACCTGCATGTCCAGTCTCAACTTGTTGATTGTACGTTCATAATCATGTACACGTTGTCTTGCTACCTCTAGTTGATGCTCGAGAACATCAGCACATTCCAATTCCAATCCATAATCATTCGGTAATGACCATGCCGCACTGCTCACAGATCTTTGTGTTGATGTCACTTTATCCTGAAATGTTTCTGTAAGTACACATGACTAGGGCAAAAATATAGTTACAACAGTGAAGCGAGCAAGACAGACTATTTTGTACATGGCAAAACAGGACTAACAATAATGTTACACGTCATGAAGCATAAGCAGGTGATATTTTAAAAATTATAAAAAGGTAGTCTGTGCAGCCTACATACAGAAATCTCTCTTAGCTCACCAGAGGAGCATGATGTTGGGGCCCAATCCAAAGCACAGACAAGTTACAAATTTAGACATCACGTTGCATAGAAGTAAGCAAGCAGTTGGCCATTCTGTAGCTCAATTAAAGTCTTAGGAATAATGAACAGCAGAGGATTTCATACAAACATACTACAGCAAGCAAAACTATGCAATCATTAGCCTAGTATAAACTAGATTGTGAGCCTCATTCAATAATAGTTGGTTAATAGACTTCAAAGCTTCAGGCACACTTCGGCAGAGTAATTAAATGGTAAGGCCTTTAATTATGTCAACTAATAGTTATACAAGTACCCAACATCATGAATCATTCTTTGGGCATCTCATTAACTGAGGACAAATAAAGCAATTGAAAAGAGCAAATTAACTATGCCTGAAACAAACAAGGAATTGATCTGTTGAGTTGGATACAGTGACTTACCTTAACAGGTTGAAGAGGCTCAGCGCAGCTCCTACTTCCCTTGTAAGGCTCCGTCCTAACATCTTGTACATGGAAATCCTCAATTTTATCTTCATTGCACCCCCTCTGCAAGGTGACATAAAACTAGTTACTCGTCTCCTTGGAAGATAAATATGCATACTTTCCAGTCTGTGAACACAAAAGGATGAGATTATAACAAAAAAACACCACATAATGAAACATGTCGCATCTCTTGCACTTGCACACAATGAAATGAGTGTCGGTGTCAAAACCGGTGGATCTCGGGTAGGGGGTCCTGAACTGTGCGTCTAAGGCGGATGGTAACAGGAGGCAGGGAACACGATGTTTTACCTAGGTTCGGGCCCTCTTGATGGAGGTAAAACCCTATGTCCTGCTTGATTAATATTGATGATATGGGTAGTACAAGAGTAGATCTACCACGAGATCAGAGAGGCTAAACCCTAGAAGCTAGCCTATGGTATGATTGTCTGTTGTCCTACGGACTAAAACCCTCCGGTTTATATAGACACCGGAGGGGGCTAGGGTTACACAAGGTCGGTTACAAAGGATGAAATATACATATCCGTATTGCCTAGCTTGCCTTCCACGCCAAGTAGAGTCCCATCCGGACACGAGACGAAGTCTTCAATCTTGTATCTTCATAATCCAGCAGTCCGGCCAAAGGATATAATCCGGCTGTCTGGAGGCCCCCTAATCCAGGACTCCCTCAGTAGCCCCTGAACCAGGCTTCAATGACGATGAGTCCGGTGCACGGTGTTGTCTTCGGCATTGCAAGGCGGGTTCTTTTCCAACTTTCAAATGTTCGTAAGCAGTGTCCGGCTCCATAAATGTTGAACCTCTTGGCTTCTGTGCCCAATAAGGGCTATCTCCCACGTGTCGAATGAATACGAGGTGCCAGGGCGTTTTTACATTCGCCCCCCAGCCAGATAAATAAATTGTCTATTAAAGGTATGGGGATTCTTAGATCCGATCCATATCATCCTCCCCAGCGAGAATTCATCAGAGCGTGTTTCATAAAGATCCATTCTAGCATGGCCGACCTCCGCAGCTCCTCCTCCCGCCCCGTAGCCCTAAGCCCGGTGATTGGGAGAGGTGTTCAGTCCCGCACAGTCGATTAGTCGAGCTGCAGACTAAGGGATTTATCCCTCCGGCGTATATGGTGCCCGTTCGAGCCGGGCTCGCCACCTACAATGGCGGGGCGCAAGCGGAGAGCCTTCCTTGTCCCTCCATGGGGGAACGGGTCTGCCTTGTTCCTTATTTACTAAGGGGACTCGGATTTCCAATTCATCCGTTCCTCCGCGGTCTACTGGAGTTCTACGGCCTCCAATTACACAATCTCACCCATGCCTCCATTCTACATATCGCCGGCTATGTTGCTCTCTGCGAGTTGTTCCTGGGCTGCGAGGCTCACTTCGAGCTGTGGAAAAGGCTATTCTGCCTTGTCCCTCGCACACAAAGGGAATCACTTTATCAAGTGGGCGGAGCAGAAATATGGCGCATCGCCGATACTGGATACCTGTCCGGTACCCCAAAGAAGCCGTCCAAAGACTGGCCCTCAGAATGGTTTTACATGGAGGACGTCCCCCTTCCGGACCCTGTTCGGCGGGGTCTTCCTGAGTTCAACAATGCTCCTCCGAAGAAGCACCAAAGTTGGCGCCCACGGAGCCCCCAGGCGGAAGACAACAGAGAAGTCCTCTATCTGATGAACCGGATCAAAGCACTAGCTCGATCAGGATTGACAATAATCGAAGTTATGTCGATTTGCATAATGCGGGGAGTGCAGCCACTTCAATATCGTGGGCACCCCTTATGGTGTTATAACGGGGCGGATGACGCCATCCGCTGTGGGCGTAAGGGTCTGGACAATGCTGCCGCTCTAGCGAAGATTCCATCTGAAGTGTTCAAGGGTGAGGAAGAGGAGTTCACCCGCATCAAGCCACGGGATGGATTCTCCATGTACAATCCTCCAAGCTGGGTAAGTTATATCTCCCTGCTCCCATTTTTCCCGCATTCTTAGTCGTAAGTATTCACCTTGCCACTTTGCGGTAGGAACTGCGAAAAGCCATAAAGGAGGTCAGCAGCCCTTCTCCACAACTAGAGGACCCTGACCGGGCCCTCGACTCCAGACTTGAAGAAGATCACGTTATCTTCGTGGAACTGATAGACCGGCAGTTCTATTAGTTAAGCTGCGATGATGCCCTGGTGGCCATTACGGCCGACTATCCCGGACTGCTCCCTGCATCGCAGGTAAGAAAAATCAAAAAGTCCCAACTCCAAAACTAGGATACCCTTTTAGGCACTTCACCCACCATATACACATGGCATCTTTTACAGGGAAGGCATTCGGGACGCCCCGCCGAACCCGCAACAACTCGCCAACAAGAGGCACCGAGGCCGGGTAGGCCAAAAAGGAAGGCGGTCAGGACGGAGACGCCGGCGCAAAGGTATAGGAAAAACCCCGCTCCGTGGTTGTCGTGTTTCTCAAAATGCAATGACGCCCGCATTTCTTTAACAGAAAAAACACTCGCCGGAATATGTCCGGTGATGCTGTCAATCAAGCTTCCACCAGTCGGGCGCTAGGACCGGACATGGAGGCGGAAGCCGATATGGGGCAGGCGCTGGATAATCCCCCTACGGAGAATGCAGATAGATTATCCGCTACAAACTCAGAAGTAGAAAGCGCCATGAATCATAGGCGCCGCCGGGCCGTACTCCGCGACGCTTGTTTCTCACCAGAGGCGTTCGACGCCTTTAATTCTGGAGAGGCGTACCTCTGTGCTGCTCAAGATGGTCTAGCCAGATCCACGGATCAGTATGTAAAGGATGTACGGGTGAGTAAATCTGGCGACTTAAATGTATCAGTAGCCCCTGAGACTTGAAACAGTTAGCAGAACTGATTTAAGGATCATCTTTAATGTGCAGGTTCTTACAGAGAAGAATACTAGGCTGTCCCAGGAGCTGGAGGAATGCAAGGCCCAACCGCGGGCCGCTCTTGCCGCATTGCAGGAACAGAAAAAGCCTCCCGCTGCTAACATTTACTTTAAAGAGTGATGGTTACCATATAGTGTGCGGCATAGCTGCAGTTCTAACAACAGATGTTGCAGATGAATCCGGGGAGAATCCGGAGGACCAGCATGTTATACGACAGCTAGAAGCTGGCAAACGCGTGCTGACCGAGGTTAGGCGGGAGAAAAACAATCTCCAAGATGCCAATGTTAAGCTGAGCGTTGAACTAAAAGACGTTTGGGGCCATCTTGCAGACTCCGAGAAGGAGAATAAGCGGCTTTGGCGCGACATTTTCAGTAAGTGCTTGAACGAATCCTGTTAAAGGAGTTCGGCGAAGAAGTCGACTAACAACGTTATGTCTGTAGGTATGCTGACGGGTCGTCCCGCGGAGGAAATGGCCAGGTATGCGGGTGATTTTCGGTCCGAGTTGTCACATCTGCACGAACAAGTTCGGAAGGTGATGCAGGGTGTTGCCCAGGCCTTGTGGCCGTCCACCTCCCTGCCAGAAGGCGTTGCAGAGCTTGCGGAGAAGCTAAAGGGATCATGGCGGCGCTTCCGATTATGGAAGATATCAGCCTGCCGACAGGGTGCCAAAGAAGCCTGGGCCAGGGTGAAGAGGCAGTATACCAAGGCAGACCCAAATCACATGGCCGAGGTCGGACCTATGGGGCCTGACGGAAAAGAGATCCCCATTAGCTTAGTTTATGGGCAAGTAGAATTAGCCGCAAAGTATTCCCAACAGGATTGTAAGCTAGACCGCCTGTTGGATGGTATAGAGGAGGAGTTTAGTTAGTCTGCATGACTATGTAATGAAAGTGACATGTATAATGCCTTCTAGCCGGATTGTAGATCATTTGTCGTGGCGGACCTTTTCGCTTCAACCTCCGGGCCCAATAGTCTGGAGTAAATCCGAATACCCGCTCAGTTATATAAAACCGGGGTATGCGTGGAGACCAGGCGTAGGGGTCATTAGTGCTTTATCAGACAAGTGCCCAACTAGTTATGTTATATTACATGGGTAGTAAGAAACATCTTCTAGGGAGAATAGTTCTGTTAAGGGTTCCTTTCCCTGGGTAAGCATGCCCTAAAGTGCATGTCCGGACTGTGATAGGAAACATAGAAAAAACATCTGGGGGCAGATATGGACAATAAATAAAAATCATCTTTTGTTCACCGACCGAATATTCCCTTAAGAACGCTAACTTTCGGCTTGATCCAGTCTGAGGTACACATCTGGCTGACCCGGCAGTAACAATCGCATAGGTGCTCCCCTTATGCCCTAGCAGAATTAATGGGAACGTAGGGCATAAATACAAGAGCCAGGAAACCCAGCTTGACCAAAACTTAAGTCATATCGATGCATATAATGGTGAAAAAAGGTACATGCGGAAGTTTAACGCATGTGTTGGGCATGAGGCCCAGATAAATAATTTAAGCTTCTGTGAAAGAAGCCCCCAGGTATGAAGAGTGCGGCTAGCGCATCTGTAATGTACAAGCAAGGCACAAGGTGACCCTTGAAGGCCTAGAGAAATAATAAAAGAAGGAAAGAAAGAGAAACAAGACAGATGATGTATATGCAGAAAATGGACAAAAGGAGGGGACTAACATAGAGTTCGGTGCTAGGCATAGAATCTTCGAAGCCTGGCCGTGTTCCATGGGTTCGGCTCGAGTCGACTAGTCGATGCATCCCGCAGTCGATACACTCCACTGGTCAGTACTTGGTCAATAATGAAAGGACCTTCCCATTTGGGCTCGAGCTTGTTATTTTTCTTATCCAGCAGGCGTAGAACTAGTTCGCCGATGTTATAAGTTTTGGCCCGTACTTCTCTGCTTTGGTATCTGCGAGCCTATTGCTGATAAAATGCGGAACGGGCTTTGGCTATGTAGCGCTCCTCTTCCAGGGTGTCCAGATTGTCCTGCCGATCGAGCTCGGCTTCTCTTTCTTCGTACATGCGCACTCGAGGTGAGTCATGAATTATCTCACAGGGCAAGACTTCCTCTGTGCCGTACACCATAAAGAAGGGTGTATATCCGGTACTATGATTCGGCATGGTCCGTAGCCCCCAGAGTACGGAGTCGAGCTCCTCTACCTAGTGCATGTTAGACTCCGTTAAGGAGCGCACTAATCTGGGTTTAATGCCACTCATTATAAGACCGTTTGCTCGCTCGACTTGACCATTGGTTTGTGGGTGATAGATTGAAGCATAATCGAGATTGATGCCCATTTTGCTGCACCAGAGTTTTACCTCGTCGGCCGTGAAGTTCATGCCATTATCAGTGATGATGCTGTGGGGGACGGCATAACATACGGTGTACAACCCCGGATATGAAGTCTATCACTGGTCCGGATTCGGCTGTTTTAACAGGTTTGGCCTCTATCCATTTGGTGAACTTATCCACCATGACCAATAAGTATTTTTTCTTGTGGGTCCTCCCTTTAAGGGGTCCAACCATGTCAAGCCCCCAGACTGCAAAGGGCCATGTAATGGGGATTGTTTGGAGGGCTGTGGGCGGCATGTGGCTTTGATTTGCAAAGAGCTGGCAACCGGCACAACGTTGGACCAAGTCCTATGCATCTGCCCGGGCCGTTGGCCAATAGAATCCTGTACAGAAGGCCTTGCTTACAAGAGCCAGGGCTGCGGCATGATAACCGCTGAGTCCGGCGTGAATTTCTGCCAAAAGATTCCGCCCTTCCATTTCGGAGATGCACCTTTGAAGGACTCCGATAGTACTTTTTTGTACAATTCTCCCTCATGGACCCTGTAGGCCTTGGATCGCCACACTATGCAGCGTGCCTCATTTTGGTCCTCCGGAAGTTCTTGTCTAGTTAGGTAGGCCAGGAATGGTTCAGTCCACGGGGCAATAATGGCCATTATTTCGTGGGCTGAAGGTGTTATTTCGGTGGCGGGGCCTCCAATTGTGTCAGAGAGTTCGGTATCGGGTATTTTGGCCGGGTCCGGACTGTTGTTACTGGTGTCCCCTTCCCATACTACGGATGGTTTAACCAACCTTTCCAAAAATATGTTGGGGGGGACTGCATCGCGTTTTGCACCGATGCGGGTGAGGATATCCGCCGCCTGATTGTTTTCCCGAGCCACATGGTGAATTTTGAGCCCCTCGAACCGAGCTGACATTTTTAGGACGACATTTTGATAGGCTGCCATTTTCGGATCCTTGGCGTCAAAATCTCCATTTATTTGGGATATTGCGAGGTTTGAATCCCCACACACCTCCAAGCGTTGAATGCCCATGGAGACTGCCATCCGAAGACCATGCAATAGAGCTTCGTATTCGGCTGCATTGTTGGAGTCTGTATACAATATTTGCAGTACGTATTGAACGATATCTCTGATTGGGGACGTCAGGACGATGCCAGCCCCTAGACCAGCCAGCATTTTAGAACCGTCGAAGTGCATGATCCAATTGGAGTATGCGACGTACTCTTTAGGGAGTTCGGCCTTTGTCCATTCGGCGACGAAGTCGGCCAATACTTGCGACTTGATGGCTCGTCGAGGTTTTTATGTTATGTCGAACAGGAGGAGCTTAATGGCCCATTTGGCAATCCGGCCCGTAGCGTCGCGATTGTTTATAATATTATTAAGTGGCACTTCCGAGGCTACTGTAATCGAACACTCTTGAAAGTTGTGTCGCAGCTTCCGGGATGCCATGAATACCGCATAGCCTATCTTTTGATAATGTGGGTACCGTGATTTGCATGGAGTGAGGACAGTGGATACATAGTATAACGGCTTTTGAAGAGGGAATTTGTGTCCGTCTGCTTCTCGTTCGACAACGAGCACTGCGCTGACAACTTGATGAGTTGCCGCTATGTACAACAGCATTGGTTTGCCGATGTTTGGCGTGGACAGGATTGGGTTGGTTGCCAAAATGGCCATTATTTCTTCCAGTCCGGCTGTGGCCGCGGCCGTCCACTCGAAGTGTTCGGTGCACCGAAGGAGGCGATAAAGGGGTAAAGCCTTTTCTCCTAAGCGGGAGATAAAGCCGCTTAGAGCCGCCACGCATCCAGTTAACTTCTATATTTGCTTGAGGTCTATTGGGGTATCCAACTATGACAAAGCTCGAATTTTGGCTGGATTAGCCTCAATACCTCTACTGGAGACAATGAAACCCAGGAGTTTTCCGGCTGGTACGCCGAAAACGCATTTTTCCGGATTGAGCTTGATGTCGTATGTTCGAAGGTTGTCGAATGTGAGCCTCAAGTCGTCTATCAAAGAGTCGACGTGTTTGGTTTTGACGACCACATCGTCTACATATGCCTCTACTGTTTTGCCGATTTGTTTCTCCAGACATGTCTGAATCATGCGCTGATATGTTGCGCCGGCGTTTTTGAGCCCAAAAGGCATTGTGTTAAAACAGAAGGGACCATATGGTGTGATGAATGCCGTTGCGGCTTGTTCGGATTCCGCCATCTTGATTTGGTGGTAACCGGAGTATGCATCGAGGAAACACAATGACTCGTGTCCTACAGTAGCATCAATGATTTGATCGATGCGTGGGAGGGGGAAGGGATCCTTTGGGCAAGCTTTATTGAGGTCTTTGAAATCGACACAAAGGCGCCAAGATTTGTCCTTCTTTGGTACCATCACCAGCTTCGCTAGCCAGTCCAGGTGTTCTATTTCTCTGATGAATCCGGCCTCCAATAACTTGGCTAGTTCCTCTCCCATGGCCTGTCTCTTAGGTTCGGAGAAACGCCGGAGAGCTTGCTTGACCGGCTTAAATCCCTTTAGGATATTGAGGCTATGCTCGGCCAGCCTGCGTGGGATTCCTGGCATGTCTGAGGGATGCCAGGCGAATATGTCCCAGTTCTCGCGCAGGAACTCTCGTAGTGTGGTGTCCACAACGGGGTTTAACTGTGCCCCGATGGAGGCTGTTTTTGTAGGGTCCATTGGGTGGACTTGGAATTTGACTATTTCATCCGCTAGTTTAAAAGAGGTGGACTTGGATCTCTTGTCGAGTATCACGTCGTCCCTGTCCACTACAGAGCGTAGCGTGGTTAATTCCTCGGCCGAGAGGGCTTTGGATAATGCCTCGAGGGCCAGTGCGGCTGTTTTGTTTTCGGCGCGGAGTGCTGTGTCCGGATCACTGGCGAGAGTGATGATTCCGTTGGGCCCGGGCATTTTGAGCTTCATGTACCCGTAATGGGGTACGACTTGGAAGATTTTGAACGCCTCCCGTCCTAAAAGAGCGTGATAACCACTGCTGAACGGGGCCACTTGGAATGTGATTTCTTCGGACCTGTAATTATCCCGCGTGCCGAATACCACATATAGTGTGATTTTCCCAGCACAGCGTGCTTCCCGACTGGGTATGATTCCTCTAAAGGTTGTGCTACTTTGCTCAATGCGGCTCCAGTCTATTTCCATCTTTTGAAGAGTTTCCTCATAGATGAGGTTTAATCCACTGCCGCCATCCATGAGTACTTTGGTGAGTCGAAAGTCGTCCGCGATTGGACTGAGGACCAGTGCGGCTGGTGCTCAGGCTGTCCGGAATTCAGGTTCGTCACTGGCATTGAACGTAATAGCCGTGTCACTCCATGGATTTACTGCCACTATGTGGTAGATTTCGGCCATGCTTCGGAGTGTTCACTTGCGCCTATTATTTGACGCAAAGGTCTTCAAAGACTGTTAATATCGTATTGTTATCCACGGGATGGTGCTCTATGGTATTTGGGATAAGAATATCCTCACCACTTTTGGCCACCTGCCGGAGTATCCAACATGCTCTAAGGTTGTGTGTTGGTATTGTATCTGCTGTACCATGAATTTTGCAGGGTCTGTTGAGCCATCCCTCCATTACGGTTCCATGCCTTGTAGAGGATTTTTGCTTTTTGGTAGTTAACCTGGGTGTATTGTGATAATGCACCCTTTTATTTCAGACTGGGTTTGTATTCAGGGCCGGATTATCCCAAAAGTTTGTTTCGGTTTTCCAGGCACTTTCCATCGCACAATACTTTCATACTATGGATGCCAAGTCAGCGAAGCGTGTTATCTCACGGCGATTTATGGCGTTAAGGATTCCCTTGCCTGTGCAATTATTGCAGAAAAAATAGGATTGCGTCTTCCTCGCGACAGTCCTTAACCTTGTTTATCGCAAGGAGGAATCTGGCCCAATAGTGATGTACTGTTTCCTGGGGCTCTTGCCTGATGTGGGAAAGATCGTTTATGTTTGGGTGGGTGGGTGGAATTGAATCCGAACCCTTACACGATCTGGGATCCAGAGGCCGAGGAGTTTCCAATTTTGGAAGTTCCGGTTCCGGGGTGCTACCCGATAATCCTGGTCCACTGCCTGACTCTAAGTTCAGGGATTGGATGTTGTCCTCCCGCAAACGGGCGTCCGACTCGGAGAGCTCGGGAATCCGGACATAGTTGGTCTTCAAGATAGAGGAAAGGTCGTCGCATTGTTCCTCCACCACTGCAATATGATGGGTGACCGGTGGAGAGTTAATCTCCCCTTGATCGGGTTTAAGCCCAATCCGATCATAGTCCGTAGCGACTCCCAAGGCGGCGATGCGATCCAAGAGCTTGTTTAAGGAGGCGAGCTCCATTGGATCCATCTGTTCGGCAAGTGCCGATCTGACGTGGAGGTTGTTTTCAATGACCCAAGAAGTCATCGTCGGCGCGAGTGCCGAACAGGCGGTCATGATGAAACCGCCTAGCCGGAGAGTTTGGCCGACAGCCAAAGGTCCCCCGACAGTAGTACCGTCTTTAAAGACGAGATGAGACATCCTTCCTTCTAGCGACGGCACAGAGGAACTCTCAATGAAAGCACCAATGTCGGTGTCAAAACCGGCGGATCTCGGGTAGCGGGTCCCGAACTGTGCGTCTAAGGCGGATGGTAACAGGAGGCAGGGAACACGATGTTTTACCCAGGTTTGGGCCCTCTTAATGGAGGTAAAACCCTACGTCCTGCTTGATTAATATTGATGATATGATATGGGTAGTACAAGAGTAGATCTACCACGAGATCAGAGAGGCTAAACCCTAGAAGCTAGCCTATGGTATGATTGTCTGTTGTCCTACGGACTAAAACCCCCCGGTTTATATAGACACTGGAGGGGGCTAGGGTTACACAAGGTCGGTTACAAAGGAGGAAATATACATATCCATATTGCCTAGTTTGCCTTCCACGCCAAGTAGAGTCCCATCCGGACACGAGACGAAGTCTTCAATCTTGTATCTTCATAGTCCAGTAGTCCGGCCAAAGGATATAATCCGGCTGTCCCGAGACACCCTAATCCAGGACTCGCTCAATGAGCATTTACTATGTCTGCATTATGTAAAAACTAGGCATACCTTCGAACTGGATCTTCAGGTACTCTTGGAGAGCCTACTTTAGTGTGCAACCAAACCTTTATGTCACCTATGAGTTAGAAAAGGCCCCACTACAGCAGCCCTTAGTGTTTAAATCGTTGACAATCTCTGTTAGAGTGTTAGGTCAAGAACAACAAGTAATCAAAGCAAACAGTCCTAGTATGGCTGGCTGATGCAAACAAGCAATTGAACAGATGTGTGAGCAAATCTTACATATCAAGAAAAGAAGCAAAGAAGGAGGCTTAAAGACCATCACTTGACTGACCAGATTTGAGGGGCTTTTAAACATCACATACATAGTATGAACTAACATAAACATTGCATATTCCAGATTCTACAATGGAATGCACATGTATTAGGTTATGCCATGTATGATGATGCCTAAATGTACACTATAGCAGGCAGGAGTGATTCATCATTCCACACACAATTGAATTGCAGGTTAAGGGCCAGTTCTATTCCGCCTTTTCAGGGCTTATTGTCAAAATAAGCCATAAAAGATGTAAAGAAGTCATTTTTGAGTTATGGGCTTGGGCTTAACTAATTTCTCTTTGGAGGGGGGGTGTTTGGGGTAGAACCTCACTAAAAATTGAAGGGAAGGGGAATAGTGAAATGACTCTGTTGTCTGCCTATATTACACTCAAAATGCAACTAGTGACGCCCGCGTCACACCTCACCCTCAAGTAAAAAAAACACGCAAGCGTTCTGCCCTGCCCGCTTGCATCTCCTCTCCCCTTTCCCTCTACCTCGATACCCTGCCTGCAGCACTAGGGTTCCTCCAGCAAGCCGTCGCCACTGGTCCCATCAGGCCTGGTCCTCAATGATGCTATGTCCAGCTAGGCTACATGGACGGTGAGTAGGGGCAAATCTCCCTGGCTGCTCCTCCCTCTGGTGCCGCCCCTCATTCTCATGGTCTCCAGCAGCTGCTCCACTGTGGTTCGTCCAACGCACTACTCTGGCAGGTACTGCACAACTACGACTGATGCCACACTGCGGCAGAAGGCACCTTATTCCCCCTCCCCACCTCCCAGGCCATGGCCTTGAGGTGCTGTTGAAGGATGAGCTCATCCAACAAGGTGAGGATCTCCTCTGATTTTTGCCAAATTTTCATTTTGATCCACTATACAATGAATTGCTATGAGTTACTTTTGCTGCTGCTATATGATGCATTGCTATGAGCTGCTCCTGCTGCTGCTATATGATGAATTTATATGAGCTGCTGCTGCTATATGATGAATTGCTATGAGCTGCTACTGCAGCTATATGATGAATTGCTATGAGCTGCTGCTGCTATATGATGAGTTGCTATAAACTGCTCCTGTTGCTGCCGTATGATGAATTGCTATGAGCTTCTCCTGCTGATGCTATATGATGAATTGCTATGAGCTGCTCCTACTGCTGCTATATGATGAATTGCTATGAGATGCTCCTGCTGCTGCTATATGATGAATTGCTATGAGCTGCTCCTGCTGCTTCTATATGATGAATTGCTATGAGCTGCTACTTATGATGAATTGCACACTGCTGTTGCTGCTGTATGATGAGTTGCTATGAGCTGCGGCTGCTATATGATGCTTTCAGGTGGTGCTGCTATATGATAATAACCAGCCACTTGGACCATCGAATTTCAATAAATAATTGTTCTTAATTTAAATGTGGGTCATGCGTTTTTCGTTTAAATTATGCAATGGGATCTCTATGGAAAACATTGACCAAAGTAGATTGTGCCAAGTAGATGGTATCTTTGTATTTGCATTTTGAGCAAATAGTGAAGGTCTTTTTTCCTATCATATCAATTACTGCACCGGGTTCAATTTGTGATGTTTGCAAGTCAAATTAATTTTCATATGGGCAGCAAAATAAAAAAAATATAATGAAATCTATACTTTTCACTAATCATACCAAAGATAAGCTGAAAACACAATGAAAAGAACTGGTTGGCTTATTACATTGAGCTTATATTCACAGGTGCTTATTTTCTTAGGATAACTCGTAATAATTGTCCCTAAGAAACTTGGCCAATAGAACTAACATACAAATAACATGTCACGATGATTGCAATGGAGGAGTGCCGTACCATAGCACACTGTATAGGCTCACCGTCGGCTCTCCTTTTTTTTGCGATGTTCCATGAAATTGCCACATGCATCTTGTACTTTTTCATTGTGTAACCCTATCTGCAAGTTGACAAGGCTAATTTCAGACATCTCTACATGATAATACATTGCATATCCCTTGCGCATATTTAAACCACCAATTAATGATTGTGTGCGTAGCATAAACTAGCCATGACTCTGTGTGCTGGACTAGCAGTCACTCTAAGGGAGCCTAATGTAGTGTACTAGAATTCCTACATGCCACCTACGATTTTTTGTAATGTAATGCCTCTGTTCCTAAATATATGTCTATGTAGAGATTCCAGTATGGACCACATAAAAATGTATATAGATGGATTTTCGAGTGTAGATTCACTCATTTTGCTCCGCATGTAGCTTATAGTGGAATCTCTAGAAAGACTTATATTTAGGAACAGAGGTACGAGGTAGTATCATGTATGACATCTACATATCTAATTTAGCAGCCAGTAGTAGAAATCATTGTCTGCACAAAGGGATTACTAGTCGAAAATCCTAACAAAGCACGCTGGCAGGCACAGAACAATACAAGAGAGAGAGAGAGACGCTTACAAGATCATAGCAATGCCTCGGTCCAGGATCTTGGTTGGCCAAGCTGTTAGATCGAGAAGAAACATCGTCCTTGTAGTTTTTGCCAGCTGCATAACAGGTAATAGCGACATGTTAGTATATTTGAAGTACATTGGGCAGGTGATGCTGGACGGGTTTAAAGGTGAAAAGTACCTAGGACATGGTGGGTGCTTGGCATCTTGCCAGACGGTGGGAATCAGGTTAGAAACATCAAGGGTGATGACGCTGCGCTGGCTGTCGGGGTCCAGTAAGGAGATCTAGAACCGTGAAGTAGGGTGTTTGTGGAGCAGCTCTGGTAGGGTGGACTACGGTGTGGGCGAAGCGGATCTGTGGCCGTGGACGAGGGCGTAGGTGAAGCTGCTCCGGTAGGGTGGACTACGGTGTGGGCGAAGCGGATCTGTGGCCGTGGATGAGGGCGTAGGTGAAGCTGCTCCAGTGGTTGGGTTAAGGATGGTGTCCACGATGCAGATCTGCGGCCGTGGACGGGGCGTCAGAAGCTGCTCCGGTAGGTTGGATGAGGGTGCGAGGAAGCGGATCTGAGGCCGTGGACTTGTGAGTTGGCAAAGCGGCCTCGGTAGGGTTGAAACTGGTATAGGCGAAGCTACTCCGATGGGGTTGACGATGGTGTCGGCGAAGCGGCTCCGGTAGGGTTGAGGAAGGTGTCGGCGAAGAGGATCAGAGGCCGTCGATGGGGGCGTCGGTGGGGCGGCTCCGGGGGGGTGGACAAAGCGTCTCTGGTGGGGAGTACGAATGAGCCGCTACAGATGCGTTGCGGTTGACGAGAGTACTAGCAAAGCAGATCCGGCGCCGTGGACAAGGCCGACACTGAATGGGCTGTGGTACAATGGTGGATGAGCAGTCTACTTGTTTCTAGGGGAGGTGGGAGGGGTAGATGCGGCCACAGAAGCAGATCCGGCGAGGTGGACGCCGCTGGCAGTGAATGGGCTCTGGTACGCCGGTGGATGAGCAGTCTAGGGTTTTGAGAGGGGAGGGAGAAAGGTCGATGAAGTACGGATGGCATGATGTGAGATGCTCTGGTGCTATGGAGTTAGTCGTTTTTGCGGGAGGGGGAGAGGAAATGGGGGTACCGTGTAGTGGGGGGAACCAGAAGTTACCGAAGCAGCCCCGGCCTATTATGTAGATGAGGGCGGTATTGTAACTGTTGGTTTCTGTGCACCAAGGACAAAAGGGGAATTTCGCATGCTAAAGACTAAGGTGGCGGAAATTTTAGGAGGTGGGAGATTTTGCCGCCCGCGGGATCATTCGTATCCAGTTTCAACTAATTTTGGACCGTGCTAGCGGGAAGGTCATACGAGACTAGGTACACGGGGCACGCGCCAGCAGTTAATAACTGGTGTGAAGTCCACCCCAGAAAAAAGACAATAACTCGGGATGATGCGCCGATAACTTGGACGTTCACAAGGGCGCGGCCAATTGTACGGGTGTAGTGGCGCATTCACAAAAAAGGGATCAAACGCTCAGCCTATGTATTTCTCGTGTAAATAGATAAGTTAGTGCAATTGGTTATTTACTTTAAACATAATGCATTGACATGTTAGTGTAGAGGCGCACAAAAAGAAATGGATATTGTAGTCCGCTACTTAAAAGTGTTACCTCATATGATTACATAGCCTCCATTTCATAAATTGCGTACCTGTTGAATTCATATATGAATATTACATATATTACTTCATAATAGAACTTTAAATCATCCAAGACTAATGATTTTGAATGCAAGAGTAACAATGGTGCATGTACATGATAACTACATTGGTTGTTTGAAGAAACATCACTGTAACTTTGGCATGCACAACTGAAAATGTTTATTTAAATAGAAAAAAATGTGATATGCGAGTGTCCAATCTTTATAGCGTTGAATCGATATTGTACCTTTGGCCACGATACGAAGTAGATATTGATTTATGTTCAAGTGATGCACGTCCACGATCGTAGATAGTGATACGTGAATGAATTGTGCAATCTCTCTCACACGCATACATATCTCATTTCCCTGTGGGCATCGTAATCGCACACGCGCACTTCGTGTATTTCTCTCCCTCCGTCAAGGTTAGAATTCGTCTTTCTACCCCGTTCTACAAGTCTCTCACACAGAAACACACGCTCTCTCTGTCGAACACGCCCACCCCTTTAATTCCGCCCACCCACAGCCACTAATGTCTCAAAGTATAGTAATGTCTCTCACACATATGCCTAAGGTTAACTCGAGTTCCGGAACCATATGAATACATACAATGGGATTCCAGTAGAGCACCTTTTTTTTGAGATTTTGCTCTCTCTCCCCCCTCTCTCTCTCTCTCACACACACATGCGCGTGCACACACACACACACACATCATTTCTCGCTTCATTTTTTCTTGCACTTGCATGCACACAGTTTTGTTTATCTTCGTGATGCTTTAAGTATGCCTCGCACAAATGCTATCTACCTATCCCTTAATATAGCCAGATATGTGTCACACAAACTCCTTCTCCCCACTAGCAAGATGCCCATGCGTTGCACCGAACATCAAGATGCATTTGTATGAGTATTTTATCTTGTGGGAGAAAAGGATGAACGAGGGAATTCCTTATTTGCAAATGCGGAGGTGTGGGTATCTTTTTGCAAAATTTCCACAGTTTCCTTCCTATCCGCCGGGTATAAATCGGATAGCCTATATTGCAGGATGGCAGGAACACCAACATCACCAACTCTGTTTTTTTATAAGAGTAGGGATATGTGAGTGTCACTGCCCCGACACACACACACTTCCCAACACCGAAGGAGTAGGGTGACACCTCGATCTTGATACTAATCTATCGACTAGCTTCTCTCTCAAACACACACACACACGCACACACACTACCCGACACCGAAGGAATAGGGCGGCACCTCGATCTTGATAGTAATCTATCTACTCCTCTTTCAAACACACACACACACATACACACACACTCGCTAGTTGTGCCTCTGTGCCTACCGCGCACACTCTCGATACGTCTTTCTCTCTCTCCCCCTGCCCCCACCCCAACAATGACATCAGAAGGGTGACAACTCGATCTAATCGTAATCTGTCAATTGGTTTCTCTCTCAAATATTGTGTCTCTGTGCCTCGCTCAGTAGCCCCCTCGATATGTAGACTTCTGGCGCGCGCACAACTGTAGTGACGATGAAGCTGAACTGAGTGTGCCTCATTTTTACCGGCCTCATGTGATAGTTTTCACGCTATTTTCTGTTAATTAACAAGGCAACCTTTTCTTTGTTACTACTAGTGAATCTGAAATCATTCGGGGAAAACACAAAATATATCACTTTGACCCAATTATCGCAGTAACTATTTTAAAAGAAACTAGCTAGATGCCCGTGCGTTGCATAGAACATCAAGATGCATTTGTATGAGTAGTTTATCTTGTGAGAGAAAAGGATGAATGAGGGAAGGCCATATTTCTGAACGTGGAGAGGGGTGTGGGTATATTTTTGCAAAATTGCCATAGTTTTCTTCCTATCCGTTAGATATAAATCCGACGGCCTATATTGCAGGATGGCACGCACACCATCATCACCAACTCTGTTTTCTACTCCCTCCGTTCCTAAATATTTGTCTGTTTAGAGATTTCAACAAGTGACTACATATGGAGCAAAATGAGTGAATCTACACTCAAAAATATGTCTACATACACATCCGTATGTGGTAGTCCATTTGAAATCTGAAAAAGACAAATATTTAGGAACGGATGGAGTATAAGAGTAGACATGGAGATATATCTCCAGCATGGTCTACAACAAAAATGTGCTGGACTGGTTAGCGCCGGTTGCTCGCAATGCGATGACATGAGTTCGAATTCTGTCTTTAACTTTAGTTTTTTATATTATATATTACTTATTTAATATATACTTCTTTCTCTACTGTACTGTCAGTGGAACCCACAGAGTACTTAGAATACAAGATTAAGGATGGACTTGTTTATTTTTAACTTTCTGTATGAAGCTGTAGCCACCCTGCAAGTCACGTGTACACTGTACATGCAATTAACTTTTTATAGAGGGACAATCATACACGCAATTAACTCAAATGGATTGGATGTCACTCTATTATTTCCAGCATAAGAGCATCTCCAACGGGAGCCGGCAAATTTCCTCCCGCTTCCTTCCGCGGAGGACGACATCAAACACCTGCGGCATACGTTTTCACAACTCTAACCAACCCGGTGAAATTCATGCAAACATGGACTGATTTCATATAAGCATGAATGATTTCGTATAAAAAAGTCGGATCTTCATATAAACATGATGGATTTCATTACATTTACATCAACTAAGCAGTGCCAATTCGACTCTCTTGGTATAATTAATACTCCCTCCGTCCGGAAATACTTGTCCTAGAAATGGATGTATCTAGACTTATTTTAGTTATAGATACATACAATTTATCCATTCTTAGAACAAAAATTTCCCGCCAGTTGGAGAGGGAGTACATAATCTAAATGGCTGCCCGTGGATCCCTTTGTCTTCCTCATGTCCGGCAGACACTTTGCGGGGTCGATGAAGGTCCTCGGAAGAGACGAAGAAGCAAAGAAACCACCTGAATGCGCAGTCGTCGCCTCGGGGTGGCCTTCATGGGACCCAAGTGGTGGTGGCCTCGTGTTCTACTTCTCCTCGATGATGGCGGCAGACACGGAGAAGCTGGCCACCGACTCATCACTCTCCACGCACCCGGCTTCTGTCTCTGCCTGCATGGCGCTGCCGCAGGCACGGGAGGCACGCCCATAGACACGGGAGGTGCGGCGCCGCAAACACTGGTGGTGCGGTACGACGCAGCAGCAGCGACGCCCGTACCGGTGTGCTCGCCGCCGTGCCGGCATGGAGCAACTCGCCACTTCTCATCGAGCTAAAATGGAGAGGCGAGTTGCTTAACCACGCGCCTGCTTGGGGCGGCAACTGGCTCCCGTCGGGCCAAGCGAGGTTGGTGAACTACCGAGCGGCCTCATCCGTATTCGGAGGGCTCGGCAGGCCACCCAGCCGGGTAATATGCCGGAGAACAGCTCCTCGGAAGCCATCGGAAGAGTGGATAAAATGGTGAAGGAGGAGATGGGGAAGCGGTGGAGGGGTGCGATTGTTGCCCGCTGTCTGTCTGGCCTCGTGTAAATAGAGGGCGGATGGTAGGAGCTTGGCCGGCGTCTGGCCTCATTTAAACTTAGGGCGGACGGGAGGAGCTCGGCCGGTGTTGCGTTTAATTCTGGCCCGCTCACGAATGGACGTGTGGCCGAAGTAGGTTTCTCGGTTTGCATGCGGGTTTAACGAAGGGGTTTGATGGAGGTGAGGAGGCGTGTTCAGCCGGGCGTGCAGCGGGCGGCACAGTACTATTTGATTTGACAGTGGGCGGCGCAGTTCCTGATATGGCTTTAATGCAGACAAGGGAGGGAGTAGCGGTTCCCGAAATGTTGAACGACCAATGCATCCTCCTTCAATTAATGCATGAGGGAAGTAATGGGAGGAGGACCGGGAAAAGAGGCTGCACGATGTGAATGCAACGCAGTTTGCCCTCATATAAAGGCGCCCCTCCATACCAATGCATCTACCACATCGTACGCACCTAAGCATTTTCTTAAGCACCTACACTAAGCGCAAAAGAGCTCACTCCAGACCCATGGCGGCGATGCACGTGAGCAGCCAGCGGCTGTGCCAGATGGTCCACGATGTCGGCCTACGGCATGGCGCCGAGGATCGCTCCAGACAGTGTTGGAGACCGGCTGGTGGATGGCCGTCGTCAATGCCAACTACGACTCTCTGTTGGACCAGATGATCGTTGCCACCACCAACAAGTTCACCGTCCTCAAGAAGCTCATGGACGACATCGCCGTACTCCTCCAGCCCGCGCGCTCGGGCTCCTCACTGCCTGCCACCCTAATTGGCCTCCATGGCCGGAACCTCTTTCAAGCACTTGTGGCCCTACGACTGCCCACCGACGCCTTGAAGAATGTCAACTTGGAGGTCGCGCTCGCCGCGAGGCACCTCGCCCTGCAAGAATTCGTCGACCTACACATCCACGTGTACGAGCAAATCGTGTACATAGGTATCTACAAGGCTAGTGAGGACGCTACGACGTTAGCCTTCCTCAACCAGCTGGAAGCCTTGGATGCCTTTGCTGAGAAGCACCTCGACCTCGCCACAAAAGCCGCCACTCCTTAGCCACCGGTCGGTGGCCCGACGCACTAAGTTGAGGAGGAGTAGGTCGTACGTTGATGGATGCATCTTTATTCTTGCCTTCTGTAACCACCAGTGCGATCGCATCATCATCATGGCCTTAATTCTTATTGTGTTGTTGCATTCTCGTTCCAGTCAATACCAACATGTGCGATCCCTTTGCTTAATTACATGCATCACTGTAACTAGTACTCCATCCGTCAATTTATAATTTGTTCTTACCTTTTCCATCAACTTCGTGCAATGCACGGGCATCTTACTAGAAACACTAGAACATGCCGGACCACGTGTGACCAAACCGACAATGCGCCAACCTAGCTACTATGTACTCTGCTTATCTGGCGGAAATATCCCCGCCCTAGCGTTTCCAATCGTTATTTCTATCTATCGATCGTGCCAAGGAGCAGAACCAAAATGTTACAATTTATACATGTTTCTCTACTCCTACTCCAATAAAAGACTCAGTTCGTGATGGTGGTGTGTCTGCCATCCGTCGTTTCTGACCATTAGATCTGCATCTAAAGACTGTGAGGTAAGTTGTGGCATTTTTGCAACAATAGCCCACTTCTCTGCTCCAATTTGCAGAAAACCCCTTATTATCTTGAAAGCAACCACATCCCTCCCTCACCTCATCAAAAAAGCATGAGAAATATATCTCTAATTTTATTTAAAAAACCGAATTGGTGATGATGGTGTGCCTGCCATCTTGTAATATAGACCGTCCGATCTATATCTGACGGATAGAAAGCAAAGTATGACAATTTTACAAAAAAAACCACACGTCTCTCCACATTTACAGATAAGTCCTTGCCTCATTCATCCTTATCTCCCACAACCTCATTGCTGAGCAATTAAAGAAGGAAGTCTCTAAAACAATCTGGCATGGCGGCCGCTTCCGACGCCGTCCATCCCCATGCCTCCACCCAGTCCGACCACTAGTCACCACCACGCCCCACTCCTCCTCACCTTATCTCTCATCTTTCTCGAGATATCATTTTTCGATGAAATTCTTGAGATACCATTTTTCTGATATAATTCTTGAGATATCATTAGTTTTTACACATGGGATTACTCCTGCATGGGTCAATCACAACAAATGTTTTGTAAAAAATGCATCTTGATGTTCCGTGCAATGCACATGCATCTTGCTAGTACTCCTATAAAAGACTCAGTTGGTGATGGTGGTGTGTCTGCCATCCGTTGTTTCTGACCATTAGATCTGCATCTAACGGCTGTGAGGTAAGTTGTGGCATTTTTGCAACAATAGCCCACTGCTCTACTCCAATTTGCAGAAAACCCCTTATTATCTTGAAAGCGACCACATCCCTCCCTCACCTCATCAAAATAGCTTGGGAAATATATTTTGAGTGAAAAGTACTCCCTCCGTTCCTAAATATTTGTCTTTCTAGAGATTTCAATAAGTGACTACATACAGAGCAAAATGAGTGAATCTACACTTCAAAATAAGTGATTACATACAGACAAATATTTAGGAACGGAGGGAGTAATATACTAGGAATATATCAAAATAAGAGTGATTTCTTTCAAGTTTGTGAACAAGTACTACTATTCTACTACTTTGGATCCGCCGCAACGCACGGGCACATTGCTAGTAAAAGGAAAAGGTCTGCCGCATTCGCGTCGCACTCCCCCCCCCCACACGCCCGGGAATCGGGAGTACTCCATGGCCCGTCCGACACGACACATAGCTTAGGGAAGGCGTGTTGCCTAGCATTTTCACTTTCATGTGGGACCGCTGTTGAGCAAACCGACTATTGGCAAACCGCACCCGCCCGCCGCCGGGTTGGAAAACAGAAACGAGGGGAAGATCTAGCTGTAGCACGGAAGCCAACAAATTTGGTGTCAGATGGGGCTTGTTGATAGAGTAGGAGCATTCCGTACTACTCTACTCCGAGCACTAATGGTCCTTGGATATCATCTACATTCCACCAGATTTTGCCACATGTAGAATCTAGAAGACTCCACATGTAGAAGCATAATGCACAAACCACCAGAATCTCATGCGTGCAATGCACATGTACCTTACTAGTAGTTGGTAGTAGTAAGAAACAAATTCTGGGTTTGGCATGAGCTCGTACCGCGGGAGCACCACAAGGCCTGCCGCAGGAGTTACATTTCCCTCTCAGGGCCCACGGGACCGAACTTCAGTGGCTTAATGCCTGGCCTATGAGTCAATGACATGCGGACCTTAAATACGGCTGGCCCACATGTCATTCTCATGGTGGTGGTGTGGTTCGCGACTCACTCGTTCGAGATGAACCGGCCGATGGTGGCGTGGCCGTGGCGAGGGTGCCACAGCTGGGCGTTGGGGCATTACGAGGCATAGATGGCCACACCGGCGGGTACTACCTATAGTACAGAAGTACTCCAGCTGAGGATTGATGCCCAGGACTAAATGTGTCACAATCGCAGGATGAAAATTCGATGGTGCAGGAGTATGGATCGGAGCACAATAGCGGAGCAGGCAAACCGCGTCCAATCGGGTGTGGCTGTGGTAGAAAGTTGATGGTCTCCGTAGTTCAGCTGGCCCGCATGTCATGCACACAAAGGCAGAGGAGTGGTGGGGCCGAGAGGGATGAGTCGCACATCGGGGGGATGAGGATCCCCTGACGTGAACAATCCTACAATTCTATCACTGACATGTGGGACTCACAAGTGTGGGCCCCACCAGTCAGCGAAGGAAAGGCAGGGTAAGACAGTGATAGCCACATCAGAGGATCCATGTCCACGTCGGGGGACGTCGTGCTTACAGGTAGGGTTGGAGTGGTGTCATGGGAATCACATGTGGGTGTGGTAGTGGTAGAAACAAGAAACCTGATGGTCGCCTTGGTTCAACTTCCATGGACAAGCTGTCATGTCTGCTGACACATGTACATCAAAACTAGAGTGTTTATATTTCAAGCACGTGAACAAGTATTGTTCTACTACTTTGGATCCATTGCAACGCACGGGCCAGCATATTGGTAGTAGTAGTGTCTATCTCTATCTCTAGAGGCCTTGCTTCGTTCATCCTCTTCTCTCTCAAGATAAACTACTCATACAAATGCATCTTGATGTTCCGTGGTGACAAACCAGGGGACTTGTTTCGTATGGGACACATCCTACGATATAATCCCTCTCTCCTAGTTTATTTGTTTTGAATCGTTTCATTTTATAAGTTTCAAATTCAAATTTAGAGGGGTTGTGGGGCCGAGAGGGGTGAGCCGCAGGTCGGGGGACGTGTGGTGTCATGGGTTCGTGCGGCGTCGTGGGAATCACGTGTGGCTGTGGTAGAAACTTGATGGTTACCGCATTTGAGGTGGCCCACATGTCATGCACACAAAGGCAGAGGGGCGGTTCGGCCGAGAAGGGTGAGGCGCACGTCGGGGGATGTGGTGCCGTGGGTTGGAGCGGCGTCGTGGGAATCGCGAGTGGCAGTGGATGAAACGTGATGGTCGCCGTAGTTGAACTTCCATGGACAAGTTGTCATGTCTACGGACACATGCATTGCATACCAATCATTGGAAGGAGTAGTAGAGAAAGCTAGGCGGATAAATAGTTCCTTATAGTTAAGCGGACCCACGCTACTACTTGTTCCAAAGACATGCACACCATCGAAATAGTCCATCTATATCAATATACATAGAGAGGGAATATATTTTTTTACAAGATAGGAAATAGTTCATCCATCCATAATGGGAATATTTTATGTGGGAGACGGCTTAGCAACAAGCTCTCTGGACCTTGCAGCTATCTCGAAACTCACACTGGCATCGAGGGCAGCATATTTTATCCGCTTGTACATCAAGGGATAATTCTCCCATCTAGACGACCTTAATGCTAGCGTCTCATCACCCTTCTGAAGATTTGTTACGAGCAAAAAATTTACTACATCGAATAGGGATGGTGTCAGTTTATCACAATCTTCTACAGGAATTTTTATTCTGGTTTGTAGGCCAGCGATGCTTTTGAAATCAAGGTTGTACGGCTCCAACTTCTGTTTGTCCCCTATGATGGCTGCCCCACAGAAGTATATGTCCTCCCGAGAGAAGAAATCGTGAAGCTCACCTAGTATGGAGGGCGTGTGTATGATGTGATACACCAAAACATCATCTTCGAGGCACAACTGAAGGACAGCGGCGCATTGGATTTTCCCAGTGGCACGCTCCATGTACTCTGCATCGAGACCGATGACATTCATCTCCACCTTTTGGAGGGAGTTGGATACATTGTTGATCCACTTCCGAACAACCCTTGGGTGGTCGGTGACTATGGAAACTATGCTCAACAAGCCTTCGGTGAGGACATGTTGGACGCTAAAAACCTGCATCTCGATCTCTTTCGCTATTTGGAACCGCTGGACCGGAGGGCTATGGTTTGGAGAATTAGGATTAGATGGCTAGTCTAACTGAAGAAGATGATTATTTATAGGGGCTTCGGAATTACTCTAGGAGGATGTGAAGAGGTTAAAACAATGTGAATGCAGTGTTGTTTGGATGCAAATGAAGATCAAGGAGTAGTGAAAAAGCTGAGGAAAATCGGTTCTCGATGGAGAAGTAAATGGGGGAAGTTATGCGCATGCATGAGGAGAGCTGCGGTGGTTTGACTGCTGCATGCAATGGATTGGATGGGCTCTTCGGTTGCCTTTTCTCTCTCCCATGCACACAGAATGGCCCACTCATATGCTGCAGTTTATTGGCTGGAGTCTGGCTGCAGCTGCTCATGCGTACGCTAATTAATCCTGTGAATGCGGGGCATGGAGGGAAATGGGCGCATGCAAAAGTGTATATACGCAGACTAATTAGAGAAATACTGAAAAAACTTATGCGCAGACAAAAGAGGACCAGAGGGAGTACTACTCATGTTCCTACTACGGTTAAGGAATATGCGGTTATCCTCAAAAAAGAAAAGCCCTTCTTCGTGCTTCCACATGCACGAGAATTTGGTTCTGCTCGCAATATGGATGATAGCTGGAGGATGAAATGAACCCAGAGGCATGCTAGCATGGGAGTGTACTCATGTTCCTACTACTCCTACTAGTAGTAGTACAACTGTGGTACACTTGATGGTGAAAATACTATTATTCATCCGATCCTCACAGTGAAGTGACAAGACCCTGCGTCCGAGGTGACACCAGTCCAGGCGGCGTGTCCGGGTTACCAAAGTCAGCCTCACCTTGTGCACTGTGCAGTCACTGTCACCACCGCTGTATAGCATGCCTCACCACGTCTCCCTCTCCCCTAGCACCACTCCATCTCCATCTCCGTCTCACCGGAGATCCTGAGGTCACTCTTCATTATCTCACTGTGCCCCCGCATACCCTCACCTCGCTCGCCTCCCCCAGTTCCACTATTCCCTCGCTAGCCGCTCCAGCACCGACAGCCTTCTCCCCTATAAATCAAGCCCCACAAAACCCCACCTTCCAAACTCCACCATGGCCGAACACGAACAGCGTAGGATCCATATGAGCCGTGATTGGAGCAATCTCCCAGTGACGTCCTCGACCTCTGTTGTTCGTGTATGGATATGTTGAGCGCCCTGCGGCTGGTTGCATGCTCGAGGGGCATGCACACGGCCATCATTGAAGCAAGGCCAAAGCTTTTCAAGACACCCTGCTTGCTGCTATCTGGTCTTGCAAGATTGGCTCACCATGATACAGAGGCGTACATGATGCCCCTTGACTTCGATCCGATCTCCATTAGCCTAAACTTCTTTGCAGGTATGTAGTGGGTCGCCGTACATCATTTCCCTCGACTTCGATCCGATCACTGCTACCTCTTGAGCACTGCGTTGGTTTTCCCCGAAGAGGAAGGGATGATGCAGCAAAGTAGCATAAGTATTTCCCTTAGTTTTTGAGAACCAAGGTATCAATCCAGTAGGAGGCTACGCGCGAGTCCCTCGTACCTGCACAAAACAAATAAATCCTCGCAACCAACACAAATAGGGGTTGTCAATCCCTATAAGGCCACTTACGAGAATGAGATCTGATAGATATGATAAGATAATATGTTTGGTATTTTTATGATAAAGATGCAAAGTAAAATAAAGGCAAAGTAAATAGCAAAGGAAATAACTAAGTAGTAGGAGATTAATATGATGAAGATAGACCCGGGGGCCATAGGTTTCACTAGTGGCTTCTCTCGAGAGCATAAGTATTCTACGGTGGGTGAACAAATTATTGTTGAGCAATTGACAGAATTGAGCATAGTTATGAGAATATCTAGGCATGATCATGTATATAGGCATCACGTCCGAGACAAGTAGACCGACTCCTGCCTGCATCTACTACTATTACTCCACTCATCAACCGCTATCCAGCATGCATCTAGAGTATTAAGCTAAAAACAGAGTAACAACTTAAGCAAGATGACATGATGTAGAGGGATAGACTCATACAATATGAAGAAAACCCCATCTTGTTATCCTCGATGGCAACAATACAGTACGTGCCTTGCTGCCCCTACTGTCACTGGGAAAGGACACCGCAAGATTGAACCCAAAGCTAAGCACTTCTCCCATTGCAAGAAAGATCAATCTAGTAGGCCAAACCAAATTGATAATTTGAAGAGACTTGCAAAGACAACCAATCATACATAAAACAATTCAGAAAAGATTCAAATATTGTTCATAGATAGACTTGATCATAAACCCACAATTCATCGGTCTCAACAAAAACACCGTGAAAAGAAGATTACATCAAATAGTTCTCCACAAGAGAGGGGGAGAACATTGTATTGATAAGCCATCTAGCTACTAACTATGGACCCGTAGGTCTGAGTTAAATTACTCACACTTCATCAGAGGGGCTATGGTGTTGATGTAGAAGCCCTCCGTGATCGATGCCCCCTCCGGCGGAGCTCCGGAACAGGTCCCAAGATGGGATCTCGTGGATAGAGAAAGTTTCGGCGGTGGGATTAGGTCTTTGGCTCCGTATCTGATCGTTTGGGGGTACGTAGGTATATATAGGAGGAAGGAGTACGTCGGTGGAGCAACAGGGGGCCCACGAGGGTGGAGGGCGCGCCTGGGGTAGGCAGGCGCGCCCCCTACCTTGTGGCCTAATCTTTTCTTTCTTGACGTAGGGTCCAAGTCTCCCGGATCACAATCTTCCTAAAAATCACATTCCCGAAGGTTTCATTCCGTTTGGACTCCGTTTGATATTCCTTTTCTTTGGAACCCTAAAACAGGCAAAAAACAGCAATTCTGGGCTGGGCCTCCGGTTAATAGGTTAGTCCCAAAAATAATATAAAAGTGGATAACAAAGCCCAATAATGTCCAAAACAATAGATAATATAGCATGGAGCAATAAAAAATTATAGATACATTGGAGACGTATCAAGCATCCCCAAGCTTAATTCCTGCTCTTCCTCGAGTAGGTAAATGATAAAAACAGAATTTTTGATGCGGAGTGCTACTTGGCATAATTTTAATGTAATTCTTCTTAATTGTGGTATGAATTTTCAGATCCAAAAGATTCAAGACAAAAGTTCATATTGACATAAAAATAATAATACTTCAAGCATACTAACAAAGCAATTATGTCTTCTCAAAATAACATGGCTAAAGAAAGTTATCCCTACAAAATCATATAGTCTGGCTATGCTCTATCTTCACCACACAAAATATTTAAATCATGCACAACCCCGATGAGAAGCCAAGCAATTGTTTCATACTTTTGACATTCTCAAAACTTTTTCAATATTCACGCAATACATGAGCGTGAGCCATGGATATAACACTATAGGTGGAATAGAGTGGTGGTTGTGGAGAAGACAAAAAGGGAGAAGATAGTCTCACATCAACTAGGCGTATCAACGGGCTATGGAGATGCCCATCAATAGATATCAATGTGAGTGAGTAGATTGCCATGCAACGGATGCACTAGAGCTATAAGTATATGAAAGCTCAAAAAGAAACTAAGTGGGTGTGCATCCAACTTGCTTGCTCATGAAGACCTAGGGCATTTTGAGGAAGCCCGTCATTGGAATATACAAGCCAAGTTCTATAATGAAAGATTCCCACTAGTATATGAAAGTGATAACATGAGAGACTCTCTACTATGAAGATCATGGTGCTACTTTGAAGCACAAGTGTGGTAAAAGGATAGTAACATTGTCCCTTCTCTCTTTTTCTCTCATATTTTTTATTTGGGCCTTTTCTCCTTTTTTATGTCCTCTTTTTTTCGTCCGGAGTCTCATCCTGACTTGTGGGGGAATCATAGTCTCCATCATCGTTTCCTCACTGGGATAATGCTCTAATAATTATGATCATCACACTTTTATTTTTCTTACAACTCAACAATTACAACTTGACAACGGAATGGTGGAAAGTTGCATGGCAATATATCTCGGAATGGCTATGGAAATGCCATAATAGGTAGGTATGGTGGCTGTTTTGAGGAAGGTATATGGTGGGTGTATGATACCGGCGAAAGGTGCGCGGTATTAGAGAGGCTAGCAAAGGTGGAAGGGTAGAGTGCATATAATCCATGGACTCAACATTAGTCATAAACAACTCATATACTTATTGCAAAAATATACAAGTTATCAAAGCAAAGTATTACGCGCATGCTCCTAGGGGGATAGATTGGTAGGAAAATACCATCGCTCGTCCCCGACTGCCAATCATAAGGAAGACAATCAATAAATAAATCATGCTCCGACTTCATCACATAACGGTTCACCATAAGTGCATGCTACGGGAATCACAAGCTTCAACACAATTATTTCTCAAATTCACAACTACCCAACTAGCATGACTTTAATATCACCATCTCCATATCTCAAAACAATTATCAAGTATCAAACTTATCATAGTATTCAACACACTCATAAGAGAATTTTTTTTATTCTTGAATACCTAGCATATTAGGATTTTAAACAAATTACCATGCTATTAAGACTCTCAAAATAATCTAAGTGAAGCATGAGAGATCAATAGTTTCTATAAAACAAATCCACCACCGTGCTATAAAAGATATAAGTGAAGTACTAAAGCAAAATTATATAAGTCAAAAGATATAAGCGAAGCACATAGAGTATTCTAACGAATTACAAATCATGTATGGCTCTCTCAAAAGGTGTGTACAGCAAGGATGATTGTGGTAAAATAAAAATCAAAGACTCAAATAATACAAGACGCTCCAAGCAAAACACATATCATGTGGCGAATAAAAATATAGCTCCAAGTAAAGTTACCGATAGAAGTAGACGAAAGAGGGGATGCCTTCCGGGGCATCCCCAAGCTTTGGATTTTAGGTGTCCTTAGATTATCTTGGGGGTGCCATGGGCATCCCCAAGATTAGGCTCTTGCAAGTCCTTGTTCCATAATCCATCAAGTCTTTACCCAAAACTTGAAAACTTCACAACACAAAACTTAAAGTAGAAAATCTCGTGAGCTCCGTTAGCGAAAGAAAATAAAAGACCACTTCAAGGTACTGTAATGAACTCATTCTTTATTTATATTGGTGTTATACCTACTGTATTCCAACTTCTCTATGGTTTATAAACTATTATACTAGCCATAGATTCATCAAAATAAGCAAACAACACATGAAAGAAAGAATCTGTCAAAAACAGAACAGTCTGTAGTAATCTGTAGCTAGCGCAAGATCTGGAACCCCAAAAATTCTAAAATGAATTGCTACACGTGAGTAATTTATCTATTAATCATCTTAAAAAAGAATTAACTAAATATAACTTCCCAAATAAAAATGACAGCAATTATCGTGAGCTCTAAAGTTTCTGTTTTTGACAGCAAGTTTAACACGACTTTCCCCAAGTCTTCCCAACGGTTCTACGTGGCACAAACACTAATTAAACACAAAAAGCATAACCAAAACAGAGGATAGATAAATTATTTATTACTAAACAGGAGCAAAAGTCAAGGAATAAAAATAAAATTGGGTTGCCTCCCAACAAGTGCTATCGTTTAACGCCCCTAGCTAGGCATAACAAGCAAGAATAGATCTAGGTATTGCCATCTTTGGTAGTCAATCCATAAGTGGCTCTCATAATAGATTCATAAGGTAATTTAATTTTATTTCTAGGAAAGTGTTCCATGCCTTTCCTTAATGGAAATTGGAATCTAATATTTCCTTCCTTCATATCAATAATTGCACCAATCGTTCTAAGGAAAGGTCTACCAAGAATAATAGGACATGAAGGATTGCAATCTATGTCAAGAACAATAAAATCTATGGGCACATAATTACTATTTGCAACAATAAAAACATCATTAAGTCTTCCCATAAGTTTCTTAATAGTGGAATCCGCAATGTGCAAGTTTAGAGAGCAATCATCAAAATCACGGAAACCTAACAAATCACACAGTCTTTGGAATCGTGGAAACACTAGCACCCAAATTACATAAAGCATAGCATTCATGATCTTTGATTTTAATTTTAATAGTTGGTTCCCACTCATCATAAAGTTTTCTAGGGATAGAAACTTCCAATTCAAGTTTTTCTTCATAATATTGCATCAAGGCATCAATGATATGTTTAGTATAAGCATGAGGAGAATTTAGCACGGATTGCAAAAAGGAAATACAATCAATCAAAGAGCAATTTTCATAGTCAAATTCCTTGAAATCCATAATAGTGGGTTTCGCAACATCTAGGGTTTTAATCCCACTTTTATCAAATTTAGCATCAAGATCAACAAATTCTGAATTCTTGGAACGCCTTCTAGGTAAAGGTGGATCATATTCAGTCCCGTCATTATCAAGATTAATATTTCAAAACAAAGATTTAATAGGGGACACATCAATAACTTTTAGATCTTCGTCTTTATTTTCATAGGAACTAGAAGAACACGCTCTTATAAAGGCATGTTTCTTAGCACGCATCCTAGCGGTTCTTTCTTTGCACTCATCAATGGAAATTCTCATGGCTTTGAGAGACTCATTGATATCATGCTTAGGTGGAATAGATCTAATTTTCAAAGAATCAACATCAAGAGAAATTCTATCAACGTTCCTAGCCAAATCATCAATCTTAAGCAATTTTTCTTCAATCATAGCATTAAAATTCTTTTGCAAAGTAATAAATTATTTAATATTAGATTCAAAATCAGAGGGCATCTTATTATAACTTCCATAAGAATTGTTGTAGGAATTACTATAATTATTAGAGGAATTACTAGGATAAGGCCTAGGGTTGAAATTTCCTCTATACGCGTTGTTACCAAAATTGTTCCTACCAACAAAATTCACATCCATAGATTCATTATTATTCTCAATCAAAGTAGACAAGGGCATATCATTAGGATTAGAAGAAACACTCTCATTAGCAAATAATTTCATAAGTTCATCCATCTTTCCACTCAAAACATTAATTTCTTCTATCGCATGCACCTTTTTATTAGTAGATCTTTCAGTATGCCATTGAGAATAATTAACCATAATATTATCTAGGAGTTTAGTAGCTTCTCCTAAAGTGATTTCCATAAAAGTGCCTCCTGCGGCCAAATCTAAAAGATTTCTAGAAGCAAAATTCAATCCGGCATAAATTTTTTGAACAATCATCCACAAATTTAAACCATGAGTAGGGCAATTACGTATCATTAGTTTCATTCTCTCCCAAGCTTGTGCAACATGTTCATGATCAAGTTGCTTAAAATTCATAATATCGTTTCTAAGAGAGATGATCTTAGCGGGAGGAAAATAATTAGAGATAAAAGCATCTTTGCACTTGTTCCATGAATCAATACTATTTTTAGGCAAAGACGAAAACCAAGCTTTAGCACGATCTCTAAGCGAAAATGGAAATAACTTCAATTTAACAATATCATTATCCACATCTTTCTTCTTTTGCATGTCACACAAATCAACGAAGCTATTTAGATGGGTAGCGGCATCTTCACTAGGAAGGCCGGAAAACGGATCTTTCATGACAAGATTCAGCAAAGCAGTATTAATTTCACAAGATTCAGCATCGGTAAGAGGAGCAATCAGAGTGCTAATAAAATCATTGTTGTTGGTATTGGTGAAGTCACATAATTTAGTATTATCTTGAGCCATCGTGACAAGCAAGAAAACTAACACACAAGCAAACAAAAAGCAAGCGGGCAAAAAGAGGCAAATAGAGAAAGAGGGGGAGGATAGAGAGAGAGGGCGGATAAACGGCAAGGGTGAAGTGGGGGAGAGGAAAACGAGAGGCAAATGGCAAATAATGTAATGCGGGAGATAAGGGTATGTGATGGGTACTTGGTATGTTGACTTTTGCGTAGACCTCCCCGGCAACGGCGCCAGAAATCCTTCTTGCTACCTCTTGAGCACTGCGTTGGTTTTCCCCGAAGAGGAAGGGATGATGCAGCAAAGTAGCGTAAGTATTTCCCTCAGTTTTGAGAACCGAGGTATCAATCCAGTAGGAGGCTACGCGCGAGTCCCTCATACCTGCACAAAACAAATAAATCCTTGCAACCAATGCAAATAGGGATTGTCAATCCCTATAAGGCCACTTACGAGAGTGAGATCTGATAGATATGGTAAGATAATATTTTTGGTATTTTTAGGATAAAGATGCAAAGTAAAATAAAGGCAAAGTAAATAGCAAAGGAAATAACTAAGTAGTAGGAGATTAATATGATGAACATAGACCAGGGGGGCATAGGTTTAACTAGTGGCTTCTCTCGAGAGCATAAGTATTCTACGGTGGGTGAACAAATTACTGTTGAGCAATTGACAGAATTGAGCATAGTTATGAGAATATCTAAGCATGATCATGTATATAGGCATCATGTCCGAGACAAGTAGACCGACTCCTGCCTGCATCTACTACTATTACTCCACTGATCGTCCGCTATCCAGCATGCATCTAGAGTATTAAGTTAAAAATAGAGTAACGCCTTAAGCAAGATGACATGATGTAGAGGGATAGACTCATGCAATATGAAGAAAACCCCATCTTGTTATCCTCGGCAACAATACAATACGTGCCTTGTTGCCCCTAGTGTCACTGGGAAAGGACACCGCAAGATTGAACCCAAAGCTAAGCACTTCTCCCATTGCAAGAAAGATCAATCTAGTAGGCCAAACCAAACTGATAATTCGAAGAGACTTGCAAAGATAACCAATCATACATAAAAGAATTCAGAGAAGATTCAAATATTGTTCATAGATAGACTTGATCATAAACCCACAATTTATCAGTCTCAACAAACACACCACAAAAAGAAGATTACATCGAATGGTTCTCCACACGAGAGGGGGAGAACATTGTATTGAGATCCAAAAAGAGAGAAGAAGCCATCTAGATACTATCTATGGACCCGTAGGTCTGAGGTAAACTACTCACACTTCATCGGAGGGGCTATGGTGTTGATGTATAAGCCCTCCGTGATCGATGCCCCCTCCGGCAGAGCTCCGGAACAGGCCCCAAGATGGGATCTCGTGGATACATAAAGTTGCGGCGGTGGAATTAGGTTTTTGGCTCCGTATATGATTGTTTGGGGGTACGTAGGTATATATAGGAGGAAGGAGTACGTCGGTGGAGCAACAGGGGGCCCACAAGGGTGGAGGTCGCGCTTGGGGTAGGCAGGCGCGCCCCCCTACCTCCTGGCCTCCTCTTTTCTTTCTTGACGTAGGGTCCAAGTCTGCCGGATCATAATCTTCCTAAAAAGCACGTTCCCGAAGGTTTCATTCCGTTTGGACTCCATTTGATATTCCTTTTCTTCAAAACCCTAAAACAGGCAAAAACAACAATTCTGGGCTAGGCCTCGGGTTAATAGGTTAGTCCCAAAAATAATATAAAAGTGTATAATAATGCCCAATAATGTCCAAAATAGTAGATAATATAGCATGGAGCAATCAAAAATTGTAGATATGTTGGAGACGTATCAATCACCATCGCCTGAAACTTCTTGTCATGTATGTATTGGGTTGGCATGAACTCCCACTGGATGGCTGCCTTCAGAGAAGACGGTAAAAAGTTGGTGCTCATGAACTTCCAGACCTCCCATGAGATTATCCTTCCTCCGTTGGATTATATAGAGTTTTACCATCGCGGTCCTAGTCATCTAGATTACCAGGTTAGTTGGACGGACCTTGTTTTGTAGAAGATTGTAATCTGCCAAGTGCCCACACGACATGCGAATTACGCAGACTTCAAGCTAATTGCCTTGTTCGACCGCGGACTCGCCTATCTTTACGCCGGTGCCTTCTTTAGCTGGAGACAACTCAGCTCGTAGTGGATCATCGTCAAAGCTGATACATACTTCTGTGATGCTATTGAACACAATGGCATCATCTACGCGGTCGACAAAGCAGATGGCACCACGTATTGCTGGGACGGCGCGTGTATGTTGTTTCCGTCTCATGTTAATGATGATGCCATGACACTGTTTGAACTTTTTGTGATGATTGGCATATCCCTGTTTGAGCAGAATTTGAGTAGAACTATGGCAATGTATTAGAGATGCATGAAATCATCTATATTTGGAATGAGTTAATTCATGCGATTGTGATCATGTCATTACAGCCAATTTGTACCCCTGAATAATCAAACGGTTAGGAATATATGGATATTCTCCTTATTTTACAATAATCTATATACTACTACTAAATATTAGTGTGTATCAATGGCCATGTTGGTTTCCTCATTTTCATGATGTAGATACATGCACCACACTGTTGGTTTCATCTAACCATACATTAGGGAAGTAAATGTGCATATGGAGAACTCTATATTTGGAAGTAGTGAAATCCTGTAATGCTTACCATGTGTAGATACATATATTCGCCCTTCAGCAATCAATGGCTAGAATAATATCCTCACAAAAAATTTGCCCACAAAACACGAGTATATAACAATGCATGGTCTGTTAGTTACCTTGAAGAATTTGTTTGTGAGGACAGAACATGATTCCATAACATGCATGACATGGTAGTTTCCTGTGAAGAATCGATTGCGAGATAACATGAGTATAACCATGCCTGGCACTTCTATATTTTCGAACCCAGTATACATTTCCCTGTATTTTCCTCCCAGTTCCAACAGGGACATATCAATGTTGTTTCTTGCATTATCCTACTCATACTCTGGTCAATGCTGATCTTACATTAACAATGCTTGTCCTTTTTGATATGATGAAGTGTCCCTACAGTTACTGCCCTTTGTAATCACACCACCTTTGCCAAAAACAGGGAAGCACAACTAGTTCCTCGCTCGATTAGACGACGGCAAAAGACTGATGATCATTCAGACACATGAGCCGGAAAAGTTGCATTGAAAAACCCCCCACTATATACAAGCACCGTGAAATACGTGAGTATCCGGACAGTGGCTGTTATGTCTATGAGCAGGATACCAGCTTGTTCGGGCCTTCAAGATTTTTTAGTTGGAGGTGGGTAAACAGCCTTGGTTCACACTCTTTGTTTCTCGGACTCAATTATCCGATTAACCAGGAGATCACCGTTGGCAAGGACCTTGATGGCAAGGAGGCTCTGTTTGCTATGGAAAACTGTGTCTACATGGTGAGCCCTAGGAGTTCGGGAGCAAACTCCCCTGATTGTCAACGATACAGCCTGTAGCCAAAAGAAGGTGAGAATGACAAAGGCATCCGGATTAACTTTGATCCTTGGATGTCTCAATTACGACAGGCAGTGATGTGGTTCAAGCCTTCAGGTTGATAGGTAATTGGGCTGTTGCACCGAAAGGGTGGAGTACTGATGTCTCCGGATCATTGGTCGCTGAAGCGTGGCTGCAAATTATGATGGTTTTGGATCATCTCTTCGAATGACTTTGTTATCTTTGCCGCTTGTTCTGGATGGGTAGTTCTTTCTTTTGTTATGCATATTCCTTGTCATTTGGTCATCCTCATCTATGTCACTCTTACTATGTAATAGTTGCCTCTGTTTAGAATGTCATTCTCGTCTGGATCACGAGAGTCTGAGCGCTGCAGATGGGTGCGTTTTGGTGGTGTAGCAAGACTTCTTATGAACTATCATATCTTGCTGTTTATGTCAGTAGTAGTCACTAGTCAGTGTTTGAATGTTGTATATATCGTTGTTTAGAACTTTTTATTGTCTCGAACTACTAGTGGGCTAAATGAGGGCATCACCATTCTCCAGTGTTCAGAGTGTATCTCCTTTTTTCAAGTTATATAATTTGAGCTCAGTGTCTTTTCGATGATGTACACTTGTTTGGGCCAGTGAGGTGTCATTGAATATGGGCCGAGTGGTAACACAATGCCAAACAAGTCAATTATGACTCTCAGGCCGGACTCTCAAAAGATCCTCAAAAAAAGGTTGGGCTCTCCAAAAAAGAAAGAATAAGGACTCTTATGCCGACATGTGGGCACCACCGGTGTTTTCGTGCGCTTGCACGCTGAGAGCATATTGGCGCGTGTTCAAAATTCAAGCTACCTTTTCATCCCTAATCTCCCACCCCCACCTCTGGAATCTCAATTCCTTCTTCAGTTCCCCCAAATCCCCCTCCTGTACTCCCTGTACTCAAGCTCACTATCATGTCGCCGGTCAACGCGGATCTCCGAGCCGGAGATCCTGAGGTCCGTCCTGCCTTCGGTCGCTGCGTGCTGTCGCTCAACAGTGGCATGGCGGCGCTTGACGACCAGTTTTGCCGGCAAAGTGCTGATGGTAACCATCAACGGCAACTGGCCTCCCATCTCGCCAGACAACCTTGTCAAAGCTCTTGGCATTGCGCACGGCATCCAAATAAGTGACTTGCTTGTCGAAGTCTGTCCGCCACCGGCTGATTTCTTTGTTAGGTTCCGGACAACTTTTGACTGCAGTCGTGTGTTCGAATCTTCCCGGTGTTTGTTCTGCGATGGCGCGCTGGTGAGCTTTGATCGGTGGCACCCAGGATGGGGCTCGGTGCCCTCTGAGCTTGAGTTTTTAACAAAGCTTACCTTCCACGGCATGCCTCGACGTGCTTGGAACATCGAGTCCATGAATGAGCTTAACAACGACCTTGGAGGTGAGCTCGTAAGTATGTTTGTTCCTCCAGACAGCTGGGCTCTGACGGTTATGGCATGGATGAATAAGCCGTCCATCGTACCAAAGGTGATTGGTGTTGAGATACCACAGCAGGAACCGGGGTTGTACTATTCGTCACCACCAAGGCCGCCGCGGACCATGTTAGGGATGTACCGGTATCGAGTGTTCGTGCATGTCGAAGAAGTGGTCAATCCATCAATCGAAGTCCTGCCACCGCCTCTGGTGCCAGGTTCCGTCGACGACGTCCATTACAGGAATCAACGTCAGACTTTACCCGTGTGGCTCAGAACGATGGATGGCACAGGGCCTACTCCATTGCGCGGCGGAGGCCACTACTTCTTTGGGAGAAGAGGCAGGGCTGGCTCCTGGATGTGCTCTAATTTGAGGTAACAACTGAATCTTCTCAGATACTAGTTAAATCCGAGCTATGGGTGTGAAGCACTGATGTGCCAGTACATTTGATTGTGACCTATTCTAATTTTGTACCTGAACTTTTTTTAGAAAGGGTTGTACAACAACTTAATGTGCTAGCAGAACTTATTGTGTTATCTGTCTATTTTCTTTGCACAACATTCAAGGGATGAACCGTTATGTACGAGTTCGTTGGTTTCAACATAGCCCTACCCGTAGCAATCCACTGCTTCCATCCTGATTGTGCCGCGTGCGTGAAATTTTTGTATGCAAGTTCAGTGTGCTATGATGTTCTATATGATTGTATCAACTATATAAGTTTTTACTGAGCATCAGCAATGCATTTGGCTGACAGATGTATTTACGGGAATCGACCGATGGGTCTCTCTCTCTCTCACACACACACACACACACGCACACACACGAACACACGCACACACGCACAAGTGGGACCCGTTGAATTATTTCTTTGCTCGTGACAGCTTTTAATTATGTTCCACTGTAATCTAACTTTTTTCTTAAGTTATTAATTGAGCTTAGTGACTTCAAAAATTTGTACAGAAGCCTTGTTTGGGCCTTTCCGGCATCGCTGAATGTGGGCTGAGTAGCCATGTTAGGTTGTATTGTACTACACAGGCATTTTTTTCAACATCGGCAATGCAACTGGGCTGACAGTTGTACACGATATCCAGGCCAACTTGTTATTCTCCACCCCGCTGGGCTGCAAACTTTCCTAGGAGGTATGCATGAGGCTTGACAAGAAAATGGACTTTAAGAAATAATAAATGGGATGTAATTATAATAAATGCGCAGTAACTATAAAAAATGCACCAAACACGTAACAAGTTTAAAAAATATATTATTTTTGGAATTTGAAATTTTTAATTTCATTACTTGTTGCGCGTGCAATATTTTGTTGGATTTTAACATAATACAACTTTATTTTGAAATTATATTTAATCTGACAAGAAATTTCGGATAAAAATATTTCAGATCCCATAAAAATGTGGGAACTTTTTTGAATTCTGTTTTGAGCGGTTGGTTGAAATTATTAATCGTTGTCCTAGCTAGAAAATGGGATGTACTTTTAACAAACTGTAAATGGGTTGTAGTAAATTCCGTTAGAATTAAAAAATGGGTTGTACATTCTTACAAATCGCAAATGGGTTATATGTTCTCTGCCACACACTTGTTGGCCTTCTAAGTTGACGCGTCCCCTAAAAAACTAAGTTGATGCATATGCAAGGCTTTGTCAACAACACACGGTTCTGGCAGTTGTGGCTGTTGGATGTCCATCCAACGGATGTCGTGCTTCTTCTTCAATCTCGGATATTCTTTCTTTAGCCGCCCAAAAAATGATTCCTCCCACTGACAACTGGGCGCACCATTTCGGAGGCTGACCTGTGGGCCTACTAAGTTGACGGGTACCAAGGGCTTTGTCAACTTAGTCAATATAAACGATTCTAGCTGTAGTGACTGTACGATGTCCATCCAACGGCCGTAGTGCTTCTTCAACCTCTGGTCTTCTTGCTCCAGCCGCCCAAAGCAGCACCGGTCGTGCCGCGTGCTCCTGCCTCTCGTGGCCGGCTGTGATCGCGGAGGCCTCATCGCCCCCTACTACTCCCACCGCTGGCCAGGCCATCCCTCTACTCACCCACACCCCCTGTTATTCTGTGGCGACGACAGCCTCACACCGCAGCCGAACCAGTGAACCCTCGTACTCCTCTCCATGCGGGCTTCCACTGTCACGTCTTCCCTGGCTCCGCGTCGTCCCCTTCCTAGGCCTCGCCATCGTCCACCGTCCTAGTGCTCTCGGCGCGGCGTGGTCAACATGGTCAAGGAACGGCTTCCATCGGACATGGACTGTACGTCGAGAGGCTGATAGCTGGGTCCACGACGGCAGTAAGGAAGTGCCTCCTTATTGTATGGAAAATAATGATTCCTCCACCTGACAGTAGGGACCCACCGGACGGGCCACCGTATTTCGCGAAAAAAAATGTTTCCCCCTGACTGCTAGGACCCACCAGATGGGCCACCGTATTGCGCGAAAAAATGTTCCCCCGCTATCAGCTCGGACCCACCGGAAGTGCCTCCTTATTATGCATAAAAAATGAATACTCCCCCTGCTGGTCGAGACCCACCTTAGTGGGAGGCTGACGTGTGGGCCTACTAAGTTGACGGGGACGGAGTGCTTTGTCAACTTAGTCAATATGAACGATTCTAGCTCCAGTGACCGTACGATGTCCATCCAACGGTCGTAGTGCTACTTCAACCTCTGGTCTTCTTGCTCCAGCCGCACAAAGCAGCGCCGGTCGTGCCGCATGCTCCTGCCTCCCATGGCCGGCTGTGCTGCCGCGGAGGCCTCACCGCCCCCTACTATTCCCACTGCTGGCCAGGCCCTGCGGCGACGGAAGCCTCACACCGTAGCCGAACTAGTGAACCCTCTTACTCCTCTCTGCGTGGGCTTCCACTACCGGATCTTCCCCGGCTCCGCATCGTCCCCTTCCTAGGCCTCACCGTCGTCCACCGCCCTGGTGCTCTCGGCGCGGCGTGGTCAATGTGGTTAAGGAACGGCTTCCATCGGCCGTGGACTGTATGTGGAGAGGCTGACAGTTGGGTCCACGGCCGCAGCAAGGAAGTGCCTCCTTATTACATGCAAAATAATTATTCCTCCACCTGACAGCGGGGACCCACTGGACGGGCCACCATATATCGCGAAAAAAGGTTCCTCCATGACTGTTGGGACCCACCTGCTACATCTTCGCACGCAAGGAAGTGCGTCCGGGCAAAAAAAACAATTTGCCCCCCTGACTGTTGGGACCCACCAGCTACATCTTCGCACGCAAGGAAGTGCCTAACAGTCAGGACCCACCTGGTCGAAGCGTACGTAGCGTTGTCATTCTGGTCACAAACGTGTATGTACATATTGGTCGATGTAGAGGCGCGCACGTGTCGTAGTAGAGGCGCGCATGTAGCATGTACACGTACGTACAACGACCAGTGTGCAAGAAAGAAAATACGGCCACGTACGTACATACGGGCAAGGTCTCGAACGCCTACTCGCGCATACGTACGGCCAGGGCTCGTGTACATGGCTGGGTCGGAATGGAGAAACTGCGTCGTCGTCGTGTTCGTGGGGAGCCAACCGACTGGTTCGGAACGGAATGCGTCGTCGTGTTCATCGGGAGGGCTTGGACGGAATAGCCGATGGAAATGAGGCCTGGCGTACTACAGAACAGAGGAAACGACCTTGTGTTCGACCAGCCACGTTCGAAACGGGATCCTGTTCATCGGGAGGGGTCTGGCGTACCGCAAAACAGAGGAAACGGACCTCCTACAGTCGAAACGGGGGTCCTGTTGATCGGGAGGGGTGTGGCGTACCGCAAAACAGAGGAAACGGACTTGTGTTGGAGCGCTACGGTCGAAACAGGGGTCCTGTTCATCAGGAGGGGTGTGGCGTACCGCAAAATGTGACTCCATGGGATACTGTTCATCTCCACGTCGACCCCCTCCAGCCTCCATGGGCTACTGTTCAACCACAGCCGACCTCCTCCAGCCTCCACCTGCGACTGTTCATCCACGGGCTCCTATTCATCCAGCCTCCACCACGCGCTACTCCACCAGCTACCCCTCAACCAGCCCTCTCCACGGGCTCCTATTCAACCACCCCTCCACTGGCTACTGTTAATCCAGCCCTCCACCGTCTACTATTCATCCTGCCCTCCACGGGGCAGTCCTGTTCATCCAGCCCTCCACGGGGTCCTGTTCATCCAGCCCCAACCGGCTCGATCGATCGGGGTCCTGTTCATCCAGAGGCAACACCACGGGGTCCTATTCATCCAAACCCCCAGCAACGCTCACTGTTCATCCAGAGGAAGCATCGATCGGCTTAAGTTAGCAGCAGTAGCAAAGGAATCACTCGACCAGGTTCAGTTAACAGCCATCGATCGATCGCTCGGGTTCAGTAATGCGTAGCCTGCAGTGCAATCGCTCGGGTTCAGTTAGAGCCCAACGCCTCGCACGTGCATGTACAAGAGAAACGCGCATCGCTCGGCCCCGACCACCCACCGTAACCGGGAACACCCCGATATTTTCCTCGCCCTCCTTCTACCATAGTTTTTTCCGTCATGGATGGCCCAAAGAATGTCATGCAGCCGCGTCTCCGACCCGCCCAGGATGAAAAGCCAATTTTCTGTCATGTTTTTTTGCCATAGAAGTAGGACCCCACCACATCTATGATGATACCATGTTTTGTCACATTTATTGTCATAGAAGTGTCATAAGTATGACAGAAATTTTTTTCGTTCGGCCCAAAATGTCACGGATGTGTCTTTTTTGTAGTGTATGTGGGTGGACCGGTGCTTGGGTACTGTCCTTCCTTGGACAAGCATCCCACTTATGATTAACCCCTCTTGCAAGCATCTGCAAGTACAAAAGAAGTATTAAGGTAAACCTAACCATAGCATGAAACATATGGATCCAAATCAGCCCCTTACGAAGCAACTCATAAACTAGGGTTTAAGCTTCTGTCACTCTAGAAACCCATCATCTACTTATTACTTCCCAATGCCTTCCTCTAGGACCAAACAATGGTGAAGTGTCATGTAGTCGACGTTCCCATGACACCACTAGAGGAGAGACAACATACATCTCATCAAAATATCGAACGAATACCAAATTCACATGACTACTTATAGCAAGACTTCTCCCATGTCCTCAGCAACAAACGTAACTACTCACAAATCATATTCATGTTCATAATAATAGGGGTATTAATTTGCATAAAGGATCTGAACATATGATATTCCACCAAATAAACCAACTAGCATCAACTACAAAGAGTAATCAACACTACTAGCAACTCACAGGTACCAATCTGAGGTTTTGAGACAAAGATTGGATACAAGATATGAACTAGGGTTTGAGATGAGATGGTGCTGGTGAAGATGTTGATGGATATTGACCCCCTCCCGATGAGAGGATCAATGATGATGATTTCCCCCTCCCGGAGGGAAGTTTCCCCGGCACAACAGCTCCACCGGAGCCCTAGATTGGTTCCGCCAAGGTTCCGCCTCGTGGCGGTGGAGTCCCGTCCCGTGAGCTAGCTTATGAGTTTTCAGGGCAAAAGACCTCATATAGTAGAAGATGGGCACCGGAGGCCTGCCAGGGGGCCCACGAGGTAGGGGCACGCCCCCCACCCTCGTGGATGGTGGGTGGCCCCCCTCTGGTACTTCCTTTGCCCAATATTTTTTATATGTTCTAAATCGTGCTCCTGTGAAGTTTCAGGACTTTTGGAGTTGTGGAGAATAGGTCTCTAATATTTACTCCTTTTCCAGCCCAGAATTCCAGCTGCCGGCATTCCCCCTCTTCATGTAAACCTTGTAAAATAAGAGAGAATAGACATAAGTATTGTGACATAATGTGTAATAACAACCCATAATGCAATAAATATCGATATAAAAGCATGATGCAAAATGGACGTATCAATTCCCAATGAACCGGGCCCGATGACTCTCTTCTGTGACAACACTAGAGCTATTGCCCTTGCCAAGGAGCCCAGGTTTCACAAGAAGACCAGGCATATCAAGCTACGCTTCAACTCCATTAATGAATATATTCCAGATGGAGACATAGATATTTGTAAAGTGCATACGGATCTGAATGTCGCAGATCCGTTGACTAAACCTCTTCCACGAGCAAAACATGATCAACACCAGAACTCTATGGGTGTTCGATTCATCACAATGTAACTAGATTATTGACTCTAGTGCAAGTGGGAGACTGTTGGAAATATGCCCTAGAGGCAATAATAAAGTGGTTATTATTATATTTCTTGTTCATGATAATTGTCTATTGTTCATGCTATAATTGTATTAACCAGAAACCGTAATACATGTGTGAATACATAGATCACAACATGTCCCTAGTGAACCTCTAGTTGAGTAGCTCGTTGATCAATAGATGGTTGTGGTTTCCTGACCATGGATATTGGATGTCGTTGATAACGGGATCACATCATTAGGAGAATGATGTGATGGACATGACCCAATCCTGAGCATAGCACAAGATCGTGTAGTTCGTTTGCTAAAGCTTTTCTAAAGTCAAGTATCATTTCCTTAGACCATGAGATTGTGCAACTCATGGATACCGTAGGAGTGCTTTGGGTGTATCAAACGTCACAACGTAACTGGGTGGTTATAAAGGTGCACTACAGGTATCTCCGAACGTGTCTGTTGGGTTGGCACGAATCGAGACTGGGATTTGTCACTCCATATGACGGAGAGGTATCTCTGGACCCACTCGGTAATGCACATCATAATGAGCTCAATGTTACTAAGGAGTTAGCCACGGGATCATGCATTACGGAACAAGTAAAGCGACTTGCCGGTAACAATATTGAACAAGGTATGGGGATACCGACGATCGAATCTCGGGCAAGTGACATACCGATGGACAAAGGGAATTGTATACGGGATTGATTGAATCCCCGACATAATGGTTCATCCAATGAGATCGTCGTGGAACATGTGGGAGCCAACATGGGTATCCAGATCCCGTTGTTGGTTATTGGCCGGAGAGATGTCTCGGTCATGTCTGCATGGTTCCCGAACCCGTAGGGTCTACACACTTAAGGTTTGGTGATGCTAGAGTTGTCATGGGAAATAGTATGTGGTTACCAAAGGTTGTTCGGAGTCCCGTATGAGATCCCATATGTCATAAGGAGTTCCGGAATGGTCCGGAGGTAAAGATTTATATACGGGAAGTCCAGTTTCAGTTGCCGGAATGGTCTCGGGGGTTATCGGTATTGTACCGGGACCACCGAAAGGTGTCCAGGGGTCCACCAGGTGGGGCCACCTGCCCCGGGGGACTTAACGGGCTGAATATGGGAGGGAACCAGCCCCCAAGTGGGCTGGTGCCCCCCAGGGCCCAAAGCACCTAGGGTTAGAAACCCTAGGGGGAGGGGGCGCCTCCCACTTTGCTTGGGGGGCAAGGCACCCCTCGTAGCCGCCGTCGCCCCCTCTAGATGCATCTAGGGGGGCGGACCCCTCTTCCCTTCCCCCTATAAATAGCATGGGGTGGGAGGGCAGCCGCACCCTTCCCTGGCGCAGCCCTCCCCCTCCAACTCCTCCTCCTTCGTAGTGCTTGGCGAAGCCCTGCCGGAGAACCATGAGCTGCACCACCACCACGCCGTCGTGCTGCCGGAGTTCTCCCTCAACTTCTCCTCTCCCCTTATTGGATCAATATAGGGGAGACGTCCCCGGGCTGTACATGTGTTGAACGCAGAGGCGCCATCCGTTTGGCTCTTGGATCGGATCTTCCGCGATTTGAATCGTCGCGAGTACGACTCCATCAACCGCGTTCTTGTAACGCTTTCGCTTAGTGATCTTCAAGGGTATGAAGATGCACTCCCTCTCTCTTGTTGCTAGCATATCCTAGATTGGTCTTGGTGACACGTAGGTGATAACCCACAAGTATAGGGGATCGCAACAGTTTTCGAGGGTAGATTATTCAACCCAAATTTATTGATTCGACACAAGGGGAGACAAAGAATATTCTCAAGTATTAGCAGCTGAGTTGTCAATTCAACCTGACCTAGAAACTTAATATCTACAGCAAGGTATTTAGTAGCAAAGTAATATGATAGTAGTGGTAACGCTAGCAGAAGTAATATTTTTGGTTTTATAGTAGTTGTAACAGTAACAACGAAAAAGTAAATAAGCGAAGAACAATATATGAAAAGCTCATAGGCAATGGATCAGTGATGGATAATTATGCCGGATGTGATAAATCATGCAATAGTTATAACATAGGGTGACACAGAACTAGCTCCAGTTCATCAATGTAATGTAGGCATGTATTTCGAATATAGTCATACATGCTTATGGAAAAGAACTTGCATGACATCTTTTGTCCTACCCTCCCATGGCAGCGGGGTCCTATTGGAAACTAAGGGATATTAAGGCCTCCTTTTAATAGAGTACCGTACCAAAGCATTAACACATAGTGAATACATGAACTCCTCAAACTACGGTCATCACCGATAAGTATCCCGATTATTGTAACTTCGGGGTTAACGGATCATAACACATAATAGGTGACTATAGACTTGCAAGATAGGATCAAGAACTCACATATATTCATGAAGACATAATAGGCTCAGATCTGAAATCATGGCACTCGGGCCCTAGTGACAAGCATTAAGCATAGCAAAGTCATAGCAACATCAATCTCAGAACATAATGGATACTAGGGATCAAACCCTAACAAAACTAACTCGATTACATGATAAATCTCATCCAACCCATCACCGTCTAGCAAGCCTATGATGGAATTACTCACGCACGGCGGTGAGCATCATGAAATTAGTGATGGAGTAATGTTGATGATGACGATGGTGACAGATTTCCCTCTCCGGAGCCCCGAACAGACTCCAGATCAGCCCTCCCAAGAGAGTTTAGGGCTTGGCGACGGCTTCGTATTGTAAAACGTGATGAATCCTTCTCTCTTATTTATTTTTCTCCCCGAACACGAATATATGGAGTTGGAGTTGAGGTCGGTGGAGCACTAGGGGGCCCACGAGGCAGGGGGCGCGCCCAGGGGGTAGGCGCGCCCCCACCCTCGTGGACAGGGTGTGGGCCCCCTGACGTGGATTCTTCCGACAGTATTTTTATATATTCCAAAAATGATCTCCATTGATTTTTAGGTCATTCTGAGAACTTTTATTTCTGCACAAAAATAACACCATGGAAATTCTGCTGAAAACAGCGTCAGTCCGGGTTAGTTCCATTCAAATCATGCAAGTTAGTGTCCAAAACAAGGGCAAAAGTGTTTGGAAAAGTAGATACGACGGAGACGTATCAACTCCCCCAAGCTTAAACCTTTGCTTGTCCTCAAGCAATTTAGTTGATAACCTGAAAGTGATAAAGAAAAACTTTTACAAACCCTGTTTGCTCTTGTTGTTGTGAATATGTAAAGCCAGCATTCAAGTTTTCAGCAATGATTATGAACTAACCATATTCACAATAACATTTAGGTCTCATGTTTACTCATATCAATGGCATAATCAACTAGCGAGCAATAATAATAAATCTCGGATGACAACACTTTCTCAAAACAATCATAATGTGATATAACAAGATGATATCTTGCTAGCCCTTTCTGAGACCACAAAACATAAATGCAGAGCACCTTTAAAGATCAAGGACTGACTAGACATTGTAATTCATGGTAAAAGAGATCCAGTCAAGTCATACTCAATGTAAACTAACAATAATACATGCAAATGATAACGGTGCTCTCCAACTAGTGCTTTTTAATAAGAGGATGATGACTCAACATAAAAGTAAATGGATAAGTCCTTCGCGGAGGAAAGCAGGGATTTGTAGAGGTGCTAGAGCTCGATTTTGAAATAGAGATGAATAATATTTTGAGCGTTATACTTTCATTGTCAACATAACAACCGAGAGATCTCGATATCTTCCATGCTACACACATTATAGGCAGTTCCCAAGCAGAATGGTAAAGTTTATACTCCCCACCACCAACAAGCGTCAATCAATGGCTTGCCCGAAACAACGGGTGCCTCCAACTAGCAACAATCTTGGGGGAGTTCTGTTTGCAATTATTTTGATTTGATTTGAGCATGGGACAGGGCATCTCGGTGACCATCCATTTTCTCGTGAGTGAGGAGCGGAGTCCACTCCTCTTGAGAATAACCCGCCGAGCATACAATACAGAAAGTTTATTTGAAGGTTTAGAGTTTGGCATAGACAAATTTACTTGGAATGGGAGGTAGATATCGTATATAGGAAGGTATAGTGGACTCATATGGAATAACTTTGGGGTTTATGGAGTTGGATGCACAAGCAGTATTCTCGCTTAGTACAAGTGAAGGCTAGAAAGAACCTAGGAAGCGACCAGCTAGAGAGCGACAACAGTCATGAACATGCATTAAAAATAATCAACACAGAATGCAAGCATGAGTAGGATATAATTCACCATGAACATAAATATCGTAGAGGCTATGTCGATTTTGTTTCAACTACATGCGTGAACATGTGCCAAGTCAAGCCACACGAATCGTTCAAAAGAGGATACCACCCCATCATACCACATCACAACCATTTTAATAGCATGTTGGCACGCAAGGTAAACCATTATAAACTCCTAGCAAATTAAGCATGGCATAAGCAACTATAATCTCTAATTGTCATTGCAAACATGTTTCATCCATAATAGGCTGAATTAGGAACGATGGACTAATCATATTTACAAAAACAAAAGAGGTCGAGTTCATACCAGCTTTTCTCATCTCAATCAGTCCATCATATATCGTCATTATTGCCTTTCACTTGCACAACCGAATAGTGTGGATAATAATAATAGTGCATGTGCATTGGACTAGGCTGGAATCTGCAAGCATTCAATTCAAGGGAGAAGACAAGGTAATATGGGCTTTTTGTTAGATCAACAATAATGCATATAAGAGCCACTCAAAAATTTCATCATGGTCTTCTCCTCTCACGCCCAAAGAAAAGAAAAAGAAACAAAACTATTTACACGGGAAAGCTCCCAACAAGAAAAAGAAGAATGAGAAATGTTTTTGGCTTTTCTTTTTAATTACTACTACAGGCATGGAAAGTAAACTAACTAAAAGCTACAACTAATTTTTTGGTTTTTATTAAGGTTTTTCAAACACACAAGAGGAAAGCTTAAAAAGAAATTAAACTAGCATGGATAATATAATGAAAAAGTATGAGCACCGACAACTGGCATGAGTGTGTGAACATGAACGTAATGTTGGTGAGAAATACATACTCCCCCAAGCTTAGGATTTTGTCCTAAGTTGGTCTATGCCCATGGATGGCCTGGTGGATGTCGGTGTCAAAACCGGCGGATCTCGGGTAGGGGGTCCCGAACTGTGCGTCTAAGGCGGATGGTAACAGGAGGCAGGGGACACGATGTTTACCTAGGTTTGGGCCCTCTTGATGGAGGTAATACCCTACTTCCTGCTTGATTGATCTTGATGATATGAGTATTACAAGAGTTGATCTACCACGAGATCGTAGAGGCTAAACCCTAGAAGCTAGCCTATGGTATGATTGTTGTTGTCCTACGGACTAAACCCTCTGGTTTATATAGACACCGGAGGGGGCTAGGGTTACACAGAGTCGGTTACAAGGGAGGAGATCTACATATCCGTGTTGTCAAGCTTGCCTTCCACGCCAAGGAGAGTCCCATCCGGACACGAGACGAAGTCTTCAATCTTGTATCATCATAGTCCAACAGTCCGGCTAAAGTATATAGTCCGGCCGTCCGAGGACCCCCTAATCCAGGACTCCCTCAGTAGCCCCCGGACCAGGCTTCAATGACGATGAGTCCGGCACGCATATTGTCTTCGGCATTGCAAGGCGGGTTCTCCAAATTCTGGGTACCTGTTGAGTAGTGTTCAGCCTCCCGTAAATGTTGCACTCCTTGGCTTCCGCGCCTAATAATGGCTATCTTCCATGCATCGAGTAAATGCAAGAAGCCAGGGCATTTTTACATTTGCCACCCTAGTCATGTGAGTAAACCGTCTATTAAAGAGACGGGGATTCTCATATCCAGATCACACCATCCTCCCACAGCGAGCATTCGTCGGAGCGCGCCCGAAAAAATCCATTCCAACATGGCCGGCCATCGCAGCTCCTCCTCTCGCTCCCGTAGCCCTAAGCCCGACGATTGGAAGAAGTGTTCCATCCCTCACAGCCAATTAGTAGAGTTACAGACCCAGGGATTTCTCCTTCCAGCATATATGGTCCCCGTTCGAGCCGGGCTCGCCACCTATAATGGCGGGGAGCAAGCGGAGAGCTTACCCAACCCATCCAATGGGGAGCGGGTATGCCTTGTCCCTTTCTTATTAAGGGGACTTGGATTTCCAATTCATCCGTTCCTCCGCGGGCTCCTGGAGTTCTACGGCCTCTAGTTACATAACTTCACCCCCGCTTCCATATTACACATCGCTGGCTACGTCGCCCTTTGCGAGCTGTTTCTGGGCTGCAAAGCTCATTTCGAGCTATGGCAGTGGCTATTCTGCCTTGTGCTCCGTACACAGAAGGGGTCAATATATCAAGTGGGCGGAGCCGAAATATGGCGCCTCGCCGGGACCGGATACCTATCTGGTACCCCGAAGAAGACGTCCAAAGACTGGCCTTCGGAGTGGTTTTATATGGAGGACGTCTCGCTTCCAGATCCTATTCGGATAGGTCTTCCCAAGTTCAGCAACGCCCCTTTAATTTGAAGAAACACCGCAGCTGGCGCCCTCGGAGCCCCTAGGTGGAAGATAACGGGGATGTCCTTTACCTGATGAGCCGGATAGAAATGCTGGCCAAATCACGATTGATAATAACCGAGGTTATGTCCATATGTATAATGTGGGGGGGGTGCAGCCGCTTCAATATCGGGGACAACCCATGTGGCACTTCAATGGAGAATACGATGCCACCCGCTGCGGTCGCAAGGGTCCGGACTCCGCCACTGCCCTAGCAAAGATACTGTCTGATTTTTATAAAGAGAAGAAGAGGAGTTCATCCGTATTAAGCCACGGGATGGATTCTCCATGTACAACCCCCCAAGCTGGGTGAGCTGCTACTTTCCACTCCAAACCTTTACGCATTCTTTGTCATGAGTATTTACCTTGCTATTCCATAGCAGGAACTGTGAAAAGCTGTGAAGGAGGTCCACAGCCCGTCTCCACAACCAGAGGACCCTGAACGGGCCCTCGACCCCGGACTTGAAGAAGATCCGGACACATTTGTGGAGCTCATCGACAGAACGTTCTATCAGTTGAGCTGTGATGGTACCTTGGTGGCCATCATAGCCGATTATCCTGGACTGCTCTCCGCATCGCATGTAAGTAAATCCGAAGCCCTAACTTCCAAAAAGGATCCCTTTTTCTGCACTTCACCTACCGCACACATACGGTGTCTTACAGGGAAGGCCCTAGGACGCCGTGCCGACCCCGTAGTGACTCACTAACAAGGGGCATCGAATCCGGGTAGGCTCAAAAGGAAGGCGGTCAGGACTGAGACGCCGTCACAGAGGTACAAAAGAGAACCCTGCTACGTGGCAGTCGTCTTTTAAAATATAATAATGCCCATGTTCCCTAATAGGAAAAACGCTCGCCGGACTATATCCAAAGAGGTTGCTGGTCACGCCTCCACCAGTCGGGCTCCAGAGCCGGACATAGAGGTGGATGCTAACATGGGGTCAACGCCGGATGTTCCTCCTATAGAGGATGCGGATAGGCTATCCGTTACAAATTCCAAAGTGGAGAGCGCCATGAATCACAAGCGTCGCCGGGCCATACTCCGTGACACTTGTTTCTCCCAAGAGGCGTTCGATGCCTTCAACTCAGGAGATGCGTATATCCGAGCTGCTCAAAATGGTCTTGCCAGAGCCATGAACCAGTATGTAAGAGATATATGGGTAAGGAAATCTAATAATTATGTATATCAGTAGCCCCTGAGACTTGAAACAGTTGGCACAACTGATTTAAGGATCATTGTTTGCATAGGTTCTTACGGAGAAGAATACACTGTTGTCTCTAGAGTTAGAGTAGTGCAAAGCCCAGCTTCAGGCCGCAGTTGCCGCAGTGAAGGAGTCCGAGAAGGCCCCATCTGGTAGCACTTGTTTTCATTGCAAAGAATGTCAATTATCAGGTAGTATGCGACATGCGTGCAAATCTAACAATAGATTATGCAGATGGTCCCAGAGTGAATCCGGATGAGCAACATGCTCAACGACAGCTAAATGCTGGCGATCGCGTGCTTATGAAAGTTAGGCGGGAGAAAAGTGATCTCCAAGACGCCAATAGCCGGCTGAGCGTTGAACTAAAAGATGTTCGGGCCTAGCTTGCTGACTCCGTAAAGGAGAATAAGAGGCTTCGACACGGCATTTTCAGTAAGTGCTTGAACGAACTTTTATAGAGTTCGGCAAAGAAACCGACTGACAGAGTTATATCTGTAGGTATGTTGACGGGTCGTCCCACAGAGGAGATGCCCGGGTCTATAGGCGATCTTCTGCCCGAGCTCTCACAACTGCACGAACAAGTGCGGCAGGTGATGCAGGGGATTATCCAAGCCTTGTGGCCGTCCGCCTCCCTGCCAGTAGGCATGAGGGAGCTTGTGAAAAAGCTGAAGGGAGCGTGGCGACGCCTCCGACTATGGAAGATATCAGCCCGCCGACAAGGTGCAAGGGAGGCCTGGGCCATGGTGAAGACGCGGCATACCCAGGCTGACCCAAACCACATGGCCGAGGTCAGGCCTGTGGGGCTTGACGGGAAAGAAATCTCCGTCAGTTTGGTTTATGACCAGGTAGAATTAGTCGCAAAGTATTCTCAACAGGACTGTAGACTAGACAGCCTGTTGGATGGTATAGAAGAAGAATTTAGTCAGTCTAAGTGACTTTGTACTTCAAGTGACATATATTGTCCCTAGACGGATTGTAAATCATTTGTCATGGCAGACCTTTTTGCTTCAACCTCCAGACCCGACAGTCCGGAGTGTATCCGAATACCTGGTCAGTTATGTAAGAAATGGGGTATGCGTGTGTAACGCCCTCGATGCGGCTATATCTCCTACGTGTCGAAGCACGACTTAGAGGCATAACCGCATTGAAAGCAATGTCGCAAGTAAGGTAATCTTCACAACATCCCATGTAATACATAATAAGGGGAAAGGTAACATAGTTGGCTTACACTCGCCATGTCAAACAAATTACATAAATAGCATTACATCATCCAATCACTCATGGCCCGACTATGGTGCCAAAATAAAAGATCAACCCAACATGCGACACGGTCCCGATCGCCCCAACTGGGCACCACTACTGATCATCAGGGAAAGACACATAGTAACGGCGTGAGTCCTCGTCGAACTCCCACTTGAGCTCAAGCGCGTCATCTGGAACGGAATCATCAGGCCCTGCATCTGGTTGGAAGTAATCTGTGAGCCACGGGGACTCAGCAATCTCGCACCCTCGCGATCAAGACTATTTCAGCTTATAGGAAAGGCAAGGTAAATATGTGGAGCTGCAGCAAGCGACTAGCATGTATGGTGGCTAACCTGTTTGCAAAAGAGAGCCAGAAGAGAAGGCAAAGCGCGAACGAATAACTAGAGAACAACCTGCGGCAAGCATTACTCCAACACCGTGTTCACTTCCCGGACTCCACCGAGAAGACACCATCACGGTAACTCACACGGTTGATTCATTTTAATTAAGTTAAGGTTCAAGTTATCTACAACCGGACATTAACAAATTCCCATCTGCCCATAACCGCGAGCAAGGCTTTCGGAAGTTCAAATCCCTGCAGGGGAGTCCCAACTTAGCCCATGACAAGCTCTCATGGTCAACGAAGGATATACCTTCTCCTGAGAAATTCCGATCAGACTCGGTATCCCGGTTCTACAAGACACTTCGACAAGTTAAAACCAATCCAGCAACACCGCACGAATGTGCCGACAAATCCCGATAGGAGCTGCACATATCTCGTTCTCAGGGCACACTCGGATAAGCAGTCCGTACAACTAAAACCAGCCCTCGAGTTTCCCTGAGGTGGCGCTGCAAGGGGCTCTTGGTTGGACCAACACTCAGAGGAGCACTGGCCCGGGGGGGTTTAAATAAGATGACCCTTGGGCTCCGAAAACCCAAGGGAAAAAGAGGCTAGGTGGCAAATGGTAAAACCAAGGTTGGGCATTGCTAGAAAAGCTTTATTCAAGGCGAACTGTCAAGGGGTTCCCATTATCACCCAACCGCGTAAGGAACGCAAAATCCGGGAACATAACACCGATATGACGGAAACTAGGGCGGCAAGAGTGGAAAAAAACACTAGGCAAGAGGCCGAGCCTTCCACCCTTTACCAAGTATATAAATGCATTAAGATAACAAGATAATATAGTGATATCCCAACAAGTAAATAATGTTCCAACAAGGAACGGTCTCCAATCTTCACCTGCAACTAGCAACGCTATAAGAGGGGCTGAGCAAAAGCGGTAACATAGCCAATCAACGGTTTGCTAGGACATGGTGGGTTAGAGGTTTGACATGGAAATTTGGGAGGCATGATAAGCAAGTGTTAGGCATCGTATCATAGGCATAGCAAAAGAGCGAGCATCTAGCAAAGCAAAGATAGAAGTGATTTCGAGGGTATGATCATCTTGCCTGCAAAGTTGTCAGAGTTGACTGGATCCTCGAAAGCAAACTCAACGGGCTCCTCGTTAGCGAAATCGTCTCCCGGATCTACCCAAACAAGACAAACAAGCAACAAGAACACAATCAACCACGTGCAAAGCCCAAACAACATGATGCAAACATGGTATGCTATGCGGGATGCGATATGTGATGCATATGCAAGATTTGACAAGAGATAAATGAACCTGGACTCAATTTGGGAATCCAAGTGTGCCACTGGAAAGGTGAGATGATTTCGCTTGAAAACAATATAAAGAACGCCGGAATCGGAGACACGGTTTGGAAATGGCAAGCAAAACAAATATGGCCCCGGTCTGCGATATACAGCAAGTGACCATCTAAAAGCAACAAGATGAACATGCTACAGCACCCAAACATGGCAACAAAATACATGGAAGGGATCCTTACATGATGCGTAACAAAAGATGAGCACTGAGCTACGGCCAATTCATCCATTAACAGGTTCAAACAAGCATGGCAAAGATGCAATTGGTAAACAGATTTCAGACTTGGTGAAATTAACACTTGTCTAGAATTTCAGATCAGGTAGCACACTTTGGAGCATGAAAACTATATGCTGCAGGAACTTAACATGGCAAAGTAAAGCATGGCATGGAGCTACTCAAAGAACTTAACAAAAGTCCCTTAGTGACCTTGAGCCAAAAGGGATCAGAAAATACAATTGCAAGCATATGAACATGGCAAAAACTTAAACAGATCACAGACTTAGTGAAAAACTGGAGCATGCAAAACAGATATCAAGTAGGCATGTTCACGAGCTCGATGCACTCACTACAGAGCATGTCATGACAATCTAAGCATACACCCATCAAGAATACACATTATAAAAGCTAGACATGGCAAGAACAATAACATAGCATGCACGGATCAACTACAACATCCTCGGCAAAATTGCTACCAAGTAGACAATCTGCCCAGATTCACGAAATAGCAAAAGTAGAGCTCGATTGGCTCAAGCTAGGGTGCTCCATAATTGCAAACAAAGGCATGGATGGATAGAGCACTACAAGATTAACAAATCATCCTCACTGAGCATCCTCAAAAGAGACACGGATCACTAGGAAACAACATGAACATTTGGCATATTGATAAGAACAGTTCAAGGACTTAGTGGAAATGCTAAGTCCCTGAAATCAGCATTAACGAATGCTCCACTTTGCAAGCTTGTGCTAGTCACCACACATATCACAAAAATACATGGATGGCACCTCTGGAAAGATGACAAAGCATATAACAAAACATATGTAGAGCTCAGGGGCATATCATGCACACATTAATCATGGCAAAAATGACAAATAGCTAATCGGAGCAGCAGATCTGGCAATTATCTCAAATAGCACTCTTCCAACAGCATTTCGGGCATCAATATGAACTCAAATGGAAATGATGCAATGAGATGAAATGATGTGCTCTCTGAGACGAACAATTTTATATGCTATATGCCCAAAACGGATCTACGGATGCAAAGATGTAGCAAGTCAAAGTATGCAAAAATAATCTGGGACTTAGGGAAAAAAGGTCAACCCCTAGGGTTTCCAGATCCAGATCGGATCTCCGGCACGGTTTTCGAAGCAGCTCGCCGGAGTTCTTCCGCGGGGGCACCGGAGTAGAGGTGAGGGAGGCCGGAGAAGAGGTCCCCGGGCCGGATCTCACCGGATCCGGCCAGAGCTAGCCGCAGGGCGGCGGAGGAGG
>NC_041386.1:549501648-549515272 GCF_002162155.2 Triticum dicoccoides | reverse complement strand
GCGAGTGGCGGCGCGCCACGTGGCGGCCCCCGGTTGGCTGCGGGCGGCGGCGAAGACATGTCCTCTTAGGCGGCGGACATGTCCGGCGGCGGCAGGGCGATTTTTAGGGTTTCGGGAGAGGGGAACCGCGAATTTCGGAAGGGTGGTGTATTTATAGGCATAGAGGGAGCTAGGAGTGTCCAAATGAGGTGCAGTTTTTGGCCACGCGATCATGATCGAACGCTCTAGATGATGGAGAGGGTTTTGGTGGGTTTTGGGCCAAATTGGAGGGGTGTTGGGCTGCAACACACACGAGGCCTTTTCGGTCCCTCGGTTAACCGTTGGAGCATCAAACGAAGTCCAAATGGTACGAAACTTGGCAGGCGGTCTACCGGTAGTAAACCAAGGCCGCTTGGCAAGTCTCGGTCCAATCCGGAAATGTTTAACCCCCACACATGAAAAGAAGATAGAAATGACCACCGGAGGAGAACGGAGCGCCGGAATGCAAAACGGACAACGGGGAAAATGCCCGGATGCATGAGACGAACACGTATGCAAATGCAATGCACATGATGACATGATATGAGATGCATGACAACAACAACAACAACAACAACACACGGAGACAAAAACCCAAACCCGAGAAAATAAAATAACTTAACGCTGAAAACGGCAAGAGTTGGAGTACATATTAGGTAAATCATATCCGGGGTGTTACAACACTCCACCACTACAGAAGGATCTCGTCCCGAGATCTAGGACTGGAAGAACGCCGGGTACTCAGAACGGAGGTGATCCTCGCGTTCCCAGGTGGCTTCACGGTCGGAATGGCGTGACCACTTGACTTTGAGGAATTTGATTGACTTATTGCGAGTCTTGCGTTCAGTCTCTTCAAGAATAGCAACGGGGTGCTCACGATAAGAGAGATCTTCTTGGAGCTCAATGTCTTTGAAGTTGACGGTGCGGTCAGGAGTCTTGAAGCACTTGCGGAGCTGAGAGACGTGGAACACGTCGTGCACATTGGCAAAGTTTGAAGGAAGCGCGAGTTGATAGGCGAGATCGCCTCCCTTGCTGACGATCTTGAAAGGTCCCACGTATCTAGGGGCAAGCTTCCCTTTGATACCGAAGCGACGAGTACCTTTCATTGGAGAGACGCGGAGGTAAACATGATCTCCGATCTCGAAAGCCAAATCACGGTGCTTACTATCATAGTAGCTCTTCTGGCGCGATTGCGCTGCTTTGAGGTTATCACAAATGACTTTACACATCTCTTCTGCCTCTATGATTAAGTCATTTCCCAAAAGCTGACGTTCACCGGTTTCAGACCAGTTGAGAGGGGTACGGCACTTCCTGCCATACAGAATTTCGAATGGGGCCTTACCCGAACTTGCTTGAAAACTGTTGTTGTAGGAGAATTCAGCGTATGGAAGGCAATCCTCCCACTTCATGCCGAAGGAGATCACACAAGCCCTGAGCATATCTTCAAGAATCTGATTGACACGCTCGACTTGACCGCTAGTTTGAGGATGGAAAGCTGTGCTAAAGCGGATGTTGGTGCCCATGGCCTTCTGAAAAGACTCCCAAAACTTGGAGGTAAAGATGCTGCCACGGTCTGAAGAGATCACCTGTGGAATACCATGCAGCAAGACAATTCGAGAGGTATAGAGCTCCGCCAATTGAGCTGCAGTGATTGACTCTTTGATAGGCAGAAAGTGAGCCACTTTAGTGAGTTTGTCGATGACAACGAATATAGCATCATTGCCACGCTTGGACTTTGGAAACCCAGTCACGAAGTCCATTTCAATCTGGTCAAACTTCCATTCTGGAATGGCAAGAGGTTGGAGGAGACCAGCTGGCGTTTGGTGTTCTGCCTTCACTCTTCTGCAGACATCACATTTATTCACGAACTGAGCAATCTCGCGCTTCATTCGAGTCCACCAATAAGCCTGCTTGAGGTCCTGATACATCTTCGTGCTCCCAGGGTGGATGGAGAGGAGAGAATTGTGAGCCTCGTTCATGATCACTTTACGAATGTGACCTTTGGGCACGACAATATGATCCTCGAAGAAGAGAGTATCCTTGTCATCAAGGCGGTAGCACTTGTACTTGGGTTGACTCTTGGCAATCCCAATCTTCACCTTCTTCACCATAGCATCAAGAAGTTGAGCCTCACGAATCTGGTCTTCCAAGGTAGGAGAGACTTGAAGGTTGGCGAGGAAACCTTGAGGAACAACTTGCAGATTGAGTTTGCGGAAAGCTTCACAAAGCTCGGGTTGATAAGGCTTGAGAATCAGACTGTTGCAGTAAGCCTTTCTGCTCAAAGCGTCAGCAATCACATTGGCCTTGCCTGGAGTATACTCGATACTCGAATTATACTCTTGAATCATTTTGACCCATCGAGTCTGCCTGAGGTTGAGATTAGGCTGAGTGAAGATGTACTTGAGACTCTTGTGGTCAGTGAAAATGTCCACTTTTCTTCCCAATAAGAGATGTCTCCAAGTCAAAAGAGCATGCACAACTGCCGCCAACTCAAGGTCATGAGTGGGGTAGTTCTTCTCATTGGGCTTCAACTGGCGAGAGGTATAAGCCACAACTTTCTTCTCTTGCATCAACACTGCACCAAGACCTTGAAGAGAGGCATCACAGAAGACCTCGAACGGTTTGGATTCATCAGGAGGAGTCAGAACTGGATCAGTGACCAATTTCTCTTTTAAAGTGTTGAAAGCAATGTCACACTCCGGAGACCAAACGTACTTGACGTGCTTCTGGAGAAGGTTTGAAAGGGGCTTCGCAATCTTAGAAAAGTTCTCCATGAACCTTCGACAGTAGCTTGCGAGACCGAGGAAGCTATGGAGTTGCTTCACGTTCTAAGGTGGTTCCCAATTCACAATTGCAGACACCTTCTCAGGATTCACCACAATGCCCTTGGCAGAGATGATATGCCCAAGATAAAGAACCTCATTGAGCCAAAATTCGCACTTTGAGAACTTGGCATAGAACTGATGTTCCCTGAGCTTATCGAGCACCAAACGCAAGTGCTTGGCATGATCTTCCTTGTTCTTCGAAAAGACCAGAATGTCGTCGAGATAGACCAAAACGAAGTCATTGGTGTAGGCGTTGAAGATGAAGTTCATCATGCGAGAGAAAGTCGGAGGAGCGTTGACGAGGCCAAAAGACATGACAGTGTATTCCTATGACCCATAGCTTGTCCTGAAGGCCGTCTTGGGAATATCTTGCTCACAGATTCGAATCTTGTGATAACCCATACGGAGATCAAGCTTGGAGAATACTTGGGAACCTTTGAGTTGTTCGAACAGCTCGTTGATGTTAGGAAGTGGGTACTTGTTCTTGATAGTCTTCTTGTTCAATGGACGGTAGTCAACACAAAGTCGGTCCGTTCCATCCTTCTTCTTCACAAAAAGAACTCCACAACCCCACGGAGAAGAACTAGGTCGGATGAGACCGATTCTCTCTTGAATATCAAGTTGCTTCTTCAGCTCCTTCAACTCTTCAGGTCCGAGCTTGTAAGGACGTTTGCACACCGGTTCCGTGCCAGGCTCAAGATTGATGATGAATTCAACTGGCCGGTGCGGAGGCATTCCTGGAAGCTCTTCTGGAAAGACGTCTTGATATTCGCAAACAACTGGAATTTGCGAGATGGCATCCAGTTCACCCTTCTCGTTGAGAGAAAACAGACGGATGGTATCGTCACGAATGGCAAAGACAATTACATCCTCAGACGAATGAGTCAATTGAATCTTCCTGGTAGCACAATCAAGCTGAGCCTTGTGCTTAGAAAGCCAATCCATTCTGAGAATAAGATCAATATCCGAGTCACCAAGAACATTTGGGGAGGACAAGAACTTATAGTCACCCAAAGTGATTGTAACATCCGTAACACATACTCGAGATGTCATTTGACGGGCCGGAGAGACAATAGCCAACGGTTTTGGCAACAGTTGAGTAACAAAATCATGCTTAGATGCAAAAGGTCTCGAGATGAAACAATGCGATGCACCATTGTCAAAAAGAACTTTTGCAGGAACATCGTTAACAGGAAGGTTACCCATGATGACATCTGACGAGTCCACTGCCTGAGCTGCATTCATCAAATTGACCTTGGCGTGCTTGGGGTTATGCTTGACCACAGCTGTACTTGCCGATCTCACAGGAGGAGGAGGAGGGAGGCGTCTCTAATTGAAGCACTTGTTGGCATAATGACCCTTCTGTTGGCACTTGTTGCACGTGACCTCTGAAAGCGGACGGTGGTACGGAGCACTCGATCTTGGAGCTTGAGACGAAGTCTTGTTCTGAAAGCCAGGGTTGGGTGGGTGGGAAGATCCACTGCCACCTTTGCTCTTCTGATACGGCTGACGGAACGGAGGAGGAGGAAGCCAATACTTCTGCTGCTTGGCCACTTGAGTAGAGGAAGAAGGGTTAGCATCTCGGACTCGCTTCTTGGAAGCATCACACTTCAGTTGAGCAGCCTCTTGCTTCAATGCCATGTTGTAGAACTCATCGTACCTCAAGGGCTCAAAGAGAACAAGAGCTAGCTGGATTTCTTCTCTGACACCACCCCTGAACTGGTATGTCATGCTCTTCTCGTCAGGGACATCCTGCTTAGCAAAGCGGGCGAGCTTCTGAAACAACTTGTTGTAGTCATAGACAGACAAAGAGCCTTGCTTCAGGTTGCGGAATTCCTCACGCTTGCTTTCAACCATGCTCTGAGGAATATGATGAGCTTTGAAGTCTTGACGGAATTCATCCCAGGTAATCACACGGCCTCCTCTGGAATCCTTGTATTGCTGGAACCATTCTGCAGCTTGGTCTTTGAGTTGGTAGGAAGCGAACTTGACAAAGTCCTCAGGCCTGACGTTACTGCACTCGAAATGCTTGCATAAAACCACGAGCCAATCGTCAGCATCAGTTGCCTCAACACAATTGCTGAAAGTTTTTGGCCCGTTAGCAAGGTACTGGTTGAGTGTAGCAAAGTGATACTGATTGTTGCCTTGGTTGCCTTGGTTGCCTTGGTTCGCTTGATTGCGCTCTTGAAGAATTTGCATGATCAACTGCATGTTTGCATTGGTAGTGGCCATCACAGCTTGCCATGCCTTCGGAGGAGGGGGAGGTGGTGGCGGATCAGGATTCGGAGTCGTGCGCATTAGAGGAGCCATCCTGAAGAGGTTGACATCCATTAGCACATTGATAGATAAAATTGAAACTGAATCAATCGGGTTGAAATTGCAACATATAGTCTTCACATCCGAACGAAATGAACGAATGCATTCCAATTGAAATGGTCACATATCCATAAATTGAGAAGCCACTTAGAATTTAGGTAGAGGAAATAAATCAACAAGGTACGGATCAAGAACGAATACTCGGTTAGAAATCCCAATCTCAAACCAAATATCCGTGGAAGAAGAACTAGAGCTACAAGAATTCCCACCTATGAAACTCCCAAACCTTTCCGGTTATGCAATCAGGTGTTGGGGATACAGGGGAAGCATAATATCTCACCCAAATCTAGCAATTCCTACATCCAGCTGTATCCATCCTTCAACACATAACCGAGAAAAACTTCGGAAACCATCTACCTCAACCTTCGAAAAGCATCCGTTATACAAGTTATGGCAATACTCCCGAACTCCCGCCCCAGTACTGGGTGGCATCAAGGTTATCTCACCAACAACTGCATAAAAGAGATTTTCGATGTCGGCGTACTAAACTTAGGTATTCTAGAACTGCAACGATAAAATTGTGACGACAACACCTCGGAGCTCAACTCCCCGGGACACTGCCACAATCGCTAAATGACAGGAGGCACCAAGAACAATGTTCTCGTCACAAATCGATCGGAACGATTCCAAGATACCCGCGTGATCCTAAATTTTTTTTTTGTGAAATTTGAGAAGAGAAGAGTCAAAACTCTACGTCAGGATGCCTTACCAGAGTGATGAAGGGACTGGGAAGTAAAAAGAATTCCTAAACTCTCCGATATATATTTCCTAAATGACTCAAAACATTTTTCTAGACACAACTCGGCCGCTAAAAACGATCAAGCAATGGGGCTCCTAAGGTCGGGGAAGGCTCTGATTACCAACTTGTAATGCCCTCGATGCGGCTATATCTCCTACGTGTCGAAGCACGACTTAGAGGCATAACCGCATTGAAAGCAATGTCGCAAGTAAGGTAATCTTCACAACATCCCATGTAATACATAATAAGGGGAAAGGTAACATAGTTGGCTTACACTCGCCACGTCAAACAAATTACATAAATAGCATTACATCATCCAATCACTCATGGCCCGACTACGGTGCCAAAATAAAAGATCAACCCAACATGCGAGACGGTCCCGATCGCGCAAACTGGGCACCACTACTGATCATCAGGGAAAGACACATAGTAACGGCGTGAGTCCTCGTCGAACTCCCACTTGAGCTCAAGCGCGTCATCTGGAACGGAATCATCAGGCCCTGCATCTGGTTTGGAAGTAATCTGTGAGCCACGGGGACTCAGCAATCTCACACCCTCGCGATCAAGACTATTTAAGCTTATAGGAAAGGCAAGGTAAATATGTGGAGCTGCAGCAAGCGACTAGCATGTATGGTGGCTAACCTGTTCGCAAAAGAGAGCGAGAAGAGAAGGCAAAGAGCGAACGAATAACTAGAGAACAACCTGCGGCAAGCATTACTCCAACACCGTGTTCACTTCCCGGACTCCGCCGAGAAGAGACCATCACGGTAACTCACACGGTTGATTCATTTTAATTAAGTTAAGGTTCAAGTTATCTACAACCGGACATTAACAAATCCCCATCTGCCCATAACCGTGGGCATGGCTTTTGAAAGTTCAAATCCCTGCAGGGGAGTCCCAACTTAGCCCATGACAAGCTCTCATGGTCAACGAAGGATATACCTTCTCCCGAGACATTCCGATCAGACTCGGTATCCCGGTTCTACAAGACACTTCGACAAGTTAAAACCAATCCAGCAACACCGCCCGAATGTGCCGACAAATCCCGATAGGAGCTGCACATATCTCGTTCTCAGGGCACACTCGGATAAGCAGTCCGTAGAACTAAAACCAGCCCTCGAGTTTCCCTAAGGTGGCGCTGCGAGGGGCTCTAGGTTGGACCAACACTCAGAGGAGCACTGGCCCGGGGGGGTTTAAATAAGATGACCCTTGGGCTCCGGAAACCCAAGGGAAAAAGAGGCTAGGTGGCAAATGGTAAAACCAAGGTTGGGCATTGCTGGAAAAGCTTTATTCAAGGCGAACTTTCAAGGGGTTCCCATTATCACCCAACCGCGTAAGGAACGCAAAATCCGGGAACATAACACCGATATGACGGAAACTAGGGCGGCAAGAGTGGAACAAAACACTAGGCAAGAAGCCGAGCCTTCCACCCTTTACCAAGTATATAGATGCATTAAGATAACAAGATAATATAGTGATATCCCAACAAGTAAATAATGTTCCAACAAGGAACGGTCTCCAATCTTCACCTGCAACTAGCAACGCTATAAGAGGGGCTGAGCAAAAGCGGTAACATAGCCAATCAACGGTTTGCTAGGACATGGTGGGTTAGAGGTTTGACATGGCAATTTGGGAGGCATGATAATCAAGTGGTAGGCATCGTAGCATAGGCATAGCAAAAGAGCGAGCATCTAGCAAAGCAAAGATAGAAGTGATTTCGAGGGTATGATCATCTTGCCTGCAAAGTTGTCAGAGTTGACTGGATCCTCGAAAGCAAACTCAACGGGCTCCTCGTTAGCGAACTCGTCTCCCGGCTCTACCCAAACAAGAAAAGCAAGCAACAAGAACACAATCAACCACGTGCAAAGCCCAAATAACATGATGCAAACATGGTATGCTATGCAGGATGCGATATGTGATGCATATGCAAGATTTGACAAGAGATGAATGAACCTGGCCTCAATTTGGGAATCCAAGTGTGCCACTGGAAAGGTGAGATGATTTCGATTGAAAACGATATAAAGAACGCCGGAATCGGAGACACGGTTTGGAAATGGCAAGCAAAACAAATATGGCCCCGGTCTGCGATATACAGCAAGTGCCCATCTAGATGCAACAAGATGAACATGCTACAACACCCAAACATGGCAACAAAATACATGGAAGGGATCCTTACATGATGTGTAACAAAAGATGAGCACTGAGCTACGGCCAATTCATCCATTAACAGGTTCAAACAAGCATGGCAAAGATGCAATTGGTAAACAGACTTCAGACTTAGTGAAATTAACACTTGTCTAGAATTTCAGATCAGGTAGCACACTTTGGAGCATGAAAACTATATGATGTAGGAAATTAACATGGCAAAGTAAAGCATGGCATGGAGCTACTCAAAGAGCTTAACAAAAGTCCCTTAGTGACCTTGAGCCAAAAGGGATCAGAAAATACAATTGCAAGCATGTGAACATGGCAAAAACTTAAACAGATCACAGACTTAGTGAAAAACTGGAGCATGCAAAACAGATATCAAGTAGGCATGTTCACGAGCTCGATGCACTCACTACAGAGCATGTCATGACAATCTAAGCATACACCCATCAAGAGGCAATACGGAGAATCAAATCGAACAACCCGACTCTTTCAAAGATAATAGTCCAGACGACATCACACCGGACAGACACCCGGAGCAACAGAATGCCCATCAAAGGCTTGTTGCCACCGCAAGGAGTCTAAAAAAGCAGAAGCAAAGGCTCAAGGCTGCGCAAGACACACTCCAAATCAGATGGAGCAAAGTACTCAACACAGCAGCAAAGTACGGAGGCAATCGCCCCACCAAGAGCTACCCAAAGCGGAAGTTGCTACCTGAATTCGATGAGGAGGCCTTGGACCCCCCACAACCAAAATTTAAAGCAGCCATCTGGCCGGATAGACGACCTCATGGCCAACATAAAGCGGCAAGCAATGCCGCACATAAGCCAATACGCGGTCTACGCGAGGGCTCACATCAAAAGGACGGCGAAACCAGATCCATCTATGGACCACGCAAGCTTACTCCAACATACGATGCAACACAACAAACATCCGAACAATGCGGTACACCTAGATATAGGGGTGCCGCACACCCCCTATGTTTCACCGATGAGGTGCTGGACCATGAATTTCCAGAGGGATTCAAACCCGTAAACATAGAGGCATACGACAGAACAACAGACCCTGGGGTCTGGATTGAGGACTATATCCTCCATATCCATATGGCTCGGGGAGATGATCTCCACGCCATTAAGTATTTACCCCTCAAACTCAAAGGGCCAGCTCGGCACTGGCTTAAGAGCCTCCCCGATAGCTCCATTGGAAGCTGGGAAGAGCTCGAAGACGCCTTTCGGGCAAATTTTCAAGGGACTTATGTCCGACCCCTGGACGCGGATGATTTGAGTCATATAACTCAACAGCCCGGAGAGTCAGCCCGAAAGCTTTGGAACATGTTTCTTACTAAAAAGAACCAAATTGTTGATTGTCCGGACGCCGAAGCCTTGGCAGCTTTTAAGCATAGAGTCCGTGAAGAATGGCTTGCCAGACACCTCGGCCAAGAAAAGCCGAGAACAATGGCAGCATTAACAAGCCTCATAACCCGCTTTTGCGCGGGCGAGGATAGCTGGCTAGCCAGATGCAGCACCAGCGACCCCAGTACATCCGAAGTTAGAGATGGAAACGGGAAATCACGGCGCAACAACAATAACAAACGCCGGAATAAAGAAGACATCACGAAGAGCATGGCAGTAAACGCCGGATTCAAAAGCTCTCGGCCAGGTCAGCAAAAGCCACCCTCTAAAGGTGCCAGAGACGAACTGTCCAGCCTAAACAAAATTCTGGACCAAATATGTCAGATCCATAGCACCCCTGGTAAACCTGCTAACCATACCCATAGAGAATGTTGGGTCTTCAAGCAGTCCGGCAAGCTCAACGAAGGGGAGGATACACCAAGCGAAGACGAGGATGAGCCTCCCAATCAAGACACTGGGGAACAAAAGAAATTTCCACCAGAAGTCAAAATAGTAAACGTGTTACACGTGATTAAGGGAAGAAACAAAATGGCACTCCCAGAAAAATATGCCCAAGGGCCTATCACCGCAGAGTCCTGCCACTGGTCGTCTCAACCGATCACTTTCGACCATCGTGATTACTCAGCAAGTATCCGGCGTGCAGGATGGGCTGCCCTAGTATTAGACCCAATAATTGACGGATACCACTTCACACGAGTCCTGATGGACGGTGGCAGTAGTCTAAACCTGATATACCAGGATACAATCCGCAAAATGGGGATAGACCCAACGAAAATTTGCCATAGCAATACTACCTTTAAAGGAGTAACGCCAGGCCCAGGGGCTCATTGCACGGGCTCCCTGCTACTAAAGGTTATATTCGGCTTCCCCGATAACTTCCATAGCGAACATTTTACCTTCCACATCGCTCCGTTCCAAAGTGGCTATCAAGCACTACTTGGACGCGAAGCTTTCGCTCGCTTTAATGCAATACCACATTACGCTTCCCTGATGCTCAAGATGCCCGGTCCACACGGCATCATTACGGTGAATGGAAGTATTGAGCGATCTTTGCGCGCCGAAAAGAGTGCGGCTGCCTTGGCAGCCACACACTAAAAACGGCCTCACCAACTAAAGCATTTAACAGATCGTCAAGACCTCGAACACGGTTAGACGAGTCCGGCACAGCTATATGTAATTCATACCGGATCGATGGTCACACCCCTATTACAAATACAAGGGGTTCAACGCGCGCAGACAAGTGGCAATTTTTACTCACCTTGAATTATACATGGTTTCTTTAAAAACTATCTTTTTGCACGACAACTTTTTCATCTAAGTTCCTCTCTTTTACAGATGATCATCGTGCTACACCCGTCTAGGATACGGCACAACGGAGACACAGGTGCTGACGTGCAGCAGGGACCCGCTCCAAGGATTCTTTTTAGATTAAGACCCTGCGTAAACCCTTTTTTACTGCCTCTTGTTGATACACATCCACCGAATTCTCAGCACAATTGAGAAGGATGCTGACGTCTTGGCATGTGGCCACGTCAGAATAATGCACGTAGCTGGACACAAGGGGCTTCTTACAAAAGGCACTATTTAGGCCCGGTTTATACCATAAAGACCGAATACCTTAGGGAGTGTTCGGCGTCGCGAGTTTGGCCTTATATGCATCAGCTCCGAATCATTGGTTTTGGTCAAATGTTGGGTTTGCCCGGCTCCTATATTTTGGTGCCTTACGTTTCGCTTTACCGGCTAAGGCAGCACCAGGAGAACTACTGTGATTGTGCCCTGGTTCATCCGGACGAGCACCTTAGTAGAGAAAGCCGAAAACTGACTGTCATGATATAGCGTGAGACTGGTCAACCACTCGATGACCTATAGGGATGTTAGAATTCCTCCGCCTTATCAAAGGGCCGTTTCCCAGCCAGGCATGTACGCACCCCGAGATCGGGAGAGTGCGGAGCCACCAGGGGCTATCTAGTAGCCCCACTGTCAAACTCCTATGGCTAAGTGAAAGTGTTAAAGCATTATAGTCCGGTTGCCTTGTTCGCTGTGCCATCACCTCCTTAATAGGACCAAGACGTTGGGTAAAGTGTGAACACGCGTTTTTTGCGAGCACCTCCGCATTATATGCGTGGGGGTCAAAGCCGACGACTGCAATCTTTCAGGTTATACACATGTATACATAAACGGCCGCACATGAGGCATCATACTACTTTCACGCAAAAGTATAAACATAGCCTTATAAAATTTCATAAAAGCATTGTGCTTACAATGAGAATACATATCACTCAAACATAATATTCTTCGAGCACTGGGCTTCTATCAAATGAGCACCCTCGAGAACCTCCTCAAAATAGTGCTCGGCAGCCACTCGGCCTATGGCCGAACCCTGCGCCGCAACAGTGGTAGCGTCCATCTCCGCCCAGTATGCTTTAACACGGGCAAGGGCCATCCGCGAGCCTTCTATGCACGCCGACCTCTTCATCGCATTAATGCGCGACACCACACCAAGGAACTGCTGCACTAAGCTGAAATAACTGTTCGGCTTTGGCTTTTCCGGCCATAGCTGATCCACAACAGACCTCATGGCGAGTCCGGACAACCTATTCAGTTTGGCCCATTCGGCTAGCTGGTCAGTCAATGAAAGCGGATGCTCTGGAACGTTGAATTGCGACCAGCACAGCTTGTCCACTTCACGATCTGTTTGACCTTGGAAGTACATGGCCGCATCGGCAGCGCTCGCCGCCAAATCCATATACGCATCTGCCGAACTCCACAGCCGATCCAGAGGGGCATACCATGGATCTCCGAACTTCCTCCGTAACATGAAGGGCTTCCCAGCCGCAATATCCCCGGCTTCCCGCAGCTCCTCCTTCTTCGTCTCATAGCAGAGGGGTGTCTTTGTCCGCCATCGTGGCCTTCTCAAGGTCCGTTGCCTTCGCTCGGTTTTCTTTTTCAAGGACCCGGAAACGGTCGGCAGTGTCTTTTAATTCTACGGCCATATTGGCTATCGCAATGTGCGGCCTTCTCGGCTTTCAACTCTTCGGCCGCCTTCAAAGTAGTCGCATTACTAATCCTCGCTTGTTCCTTGGCTTGGGCAAGTTCTGCCCGCAAGGTTTCCATGGTGGCAGCTCCATCTGCAGTCACAACATATTAAAGATACTGGCATCATGCTGCTCTTACTATGTGGCGTTCACCAGATAATAACACTTACCCTGTGCCTTGTCAAGCCTCTTGTTAACAAGCTCGATGTCGGCGTCTGCCGCATCCAGTTGTCGTTTTAATTTGGCAAACTCACTAGTCCGGCTAGCCACTGGAGCTTCCACCACCTGCACATAGGGGTAGTCTGGTTATTTCCTGGGACTATGATCCTCTATTCGCCGCCATTCTCGACGACAACCAGAGTCTCAGGGGCTACTATCTACACAGGGCACACCTAACATGTGCAGTACTATCACATATTATCTCACATACCTCAAAGCCCGTTAGTAGACTCATAAAGGCTTCATGTAATCCGCTTTCGGTGGACGAAATTCTCTCCATCACCGTACCCATCAGCGTAAGGTGTTCTTCTGAGATGGCCGCTCGCCCCACCAGCTCCCTCAGAACATCCGACCGCATACCAGACGGTGTCGGACTATTTTGTTTGCTCTCTTCAAGAGCCAGACGCTGGGGACTTCGGGGGTCTATGGGATTATCTTCTGGCCTCACCGGATCTGGAGAGGCCCTCCGTGACGACACTTCGGGGTCGCCCCCTTCTTGAGTGGAGGAGTCCGAGGGAGGCGTTTTGCTCTCCATCATCTCCGAAAGAAGATCCCTCGAAGACGAGCTCAGCTGAGAGGGGCTAAGGCCCGAACTGTAAGATATATGCGGTGGTTATTTTCTCAGAAAAAAGATAGCATACCTTTAATATTAAAGTATTTTGGATCACTTACGACTCGTTGGAGGGCTGATCCCCCCGCGCACTTTGTGCGGCAAAAGCACCCCCCGAGGCAAGACCCTCTGTGGGAGACTTCTTCTCACGTTTGGAGGCTTCGACTTTCGGATCCTCGGAAGCAGTCCTTTTCCTCCCCCGGTTATCCTCCTTCATGGAGACGCTCATTCCCTCGGTTGGA
>NC_041386.1:549497022-549501472 GCF_002162155.2 Triticum dicoccoides | reverse complement strand
CCGTATCTTCCTTCGAGGGCTCCGGGCAAGGTGCGACCTCGAGCATCTTTTCCAATACAGGATTTTCCAAACCCTCGGGGAGGGGGGCCAAACACCGAATCATCTTCGCCTTTGTTAGCCAGTCCTAGTCAAAAAGTAAACTCTCAGACAGTGTGTTCGGCCAGAGGATTTCTTACTTGTTCGGCAGCGCGGTTACTGCTCAGGCCCACGTCCTCGGTAATATCCGGACACTCTACTTGAGGTCCAAAGAATGACTTGTACATCTGCTCATGCGTCAGGCCGAGGAAACTTTGAATGGCATGCGGTCCCTCTGGGTTGAATTCCCACAAGCGAAGGGGCCGGCATTTGCAAGGCTGGACTTGACGAACCAGCATAACTTGTATTACCACAACCAAATTAAAATCTCCCTCGAAGAGATCTCGAATGCGGCTTTGCAGTATAGGCACGTCCTTGGCTGGACCCCAGCTCAGACCTCTGCTAATCCATGACATCAGTTGTGGTGGGGGGCCCGAGCGGAAAGCGGGGGCAGCCGCCCACTTGGCACTTCCGGGAGCCGTGACGTAAAACCACTCCCGTTGCCATAATTCGGACACCTCTGTAAAGGAACCTTTCAGCCATGGAGCTCCTGCCATCTTGCCTATTGATGCACCTCCGCACGCTACATGTTGCCCCTCGATCATCTTCGGCTTCACTTCAAAGGTCTTGAGCCACAGGCCGAAGTGAGGGGTAATGCGGAGGAAGTCCTCACACACGACAATAAATGTCGAGATGTGGAGAAAGGAGTCCGGAGCTAGATCGTGGAAATCTAGCCTGTAATAGAACATCAAACCCCTGACAAAGTGATCCAGAGTGAGGCCTAGGCCTCGGAGGAAGTGGGAGACGAACACGACGTTCTCGTTGGGTTCGGGAGTAGGGACGACCTTTCCTCGAGCAGGCAGCCGATGCGAAACCTCGGCGGTCAGGTATCTGGCCTCCCTCAACTTCTTAATGTCCTCTTCCATAACGGAGGAGGGCATCCATTGGCCTTGAAGGCTGGATCGGGACATGATTGAAGATCCGGAGCACCTAACCTGGGCTTTGGGTGTTAGAACTCGAGGCGGGGGAAGGGTTCGATTGAGCACGAGAGGGAAAAAGCGAAAACCTTGTCCCTCTATGAAGAGGGTGAATATCAAGCGTCCTCTCCGTAGCCGTTTAGGACTTGCCTATAATCTAGGAGTCCTAGACACGGTTGGGTTACTCACGACCGCATTAATGAGAATCCCGTAATTGAGGGAACACGATCTATGCTTTGACAAGACGTGTCAAGAAACCGCCTCGCGTTATGTGTGGTGTTGGTTGAAGAAAAACGGTTCGAATAATCGCCGGGCCATGACATAACGTCATCCTGCCAAAACAAGTCAGCAAATTGGATTTGCAAAAATATTATTCTCTCTACGGCGGTATGTGGAACTTATTTTGCAGGGTCGGACACTATCCTTGTATTCAAATTCTTCTGTGATGTATTCGGAGAAGGAACCCGCCTTGCAATGCCGAAGACGATACTGCGCGCCGGACTCATCGTCATTGAAGCCTGGTTCAGGGGCTACTGAGGGAGTCCTGGATTAGGGGTTCTCCGGATAGCCAGACTATCTCCAATGGTCGGACTATTAGACTATGAAGATACAAGATTGAAGACGTCATCTCGTGTCCGGATGGGACTCTACTTGGCGTGGAAGGCAAGCTAGGCAATACGGATATGGATATCTCCTCCTTTGTAACCGACCTTGTGTAACCCTAACCCTCTCCGGTGTCTATATAAACCGAAGGGCTTTAGTCCCTAGGACAACAACCACAACATACAATCATACCATAGGCTAGCTTCTAGGGTTTAGCCTCTCTGATCTCATGGTAGATCTACTCTTGTACTACCCATATAATCAATATTAATCAAGCAGGACGTAGTGTTTTACCTCCATCAAGAGGGCCCGAACCTGGGTAAAACATCGTGTCCCCTGCCTCCTGTTACCATCCGGCCTAGACACACTGTTCGGGACCCCCTACCTGAGATCCGCCGGTTTTGACACTGACAGATACCATAATCCAAGCGTTGGTGTGTGAGCTAGATATCGAAGAATATGATTCACAGCCTTATGGTGTGATTCCTTCGGTGTAGCTTGAAATCGGGCACACATGCAAACACTAAGCATAATATCTGGCCTAGATGCACATAAATACAATAAGGATCCAATCATGGAGCGGTATACCTTTTGATCGAAGTCAATACCGTTTTCATCAGTGCATAGATGGCCATTTGTGGGCATAGGGATTTTGACTCCTTTGCAATCTTGCATGCCGAATTTCCTCAGTACATCCTTGAGGTATTTCTCCTGAGATATGAATATGCCATTTTGCTGTTAACGAATCTGAAGACCTAAGAAGAATTTCAATTCTCCCATCATAGACATTTGATATTCTTCACTCATCATATAGGCAAATTTATCACTGCAATGTTGGTCAATACAGCCGAAAATGATATCATCAACATATATTTGGCACACAAACAATTCACCATCATAAGATTTAGTGAAAAGAGTTGGGTTAAGTGAACCGGGTTTGAAGCCTTTCTTCATGAGGAATTCCTTCAAAGTATCATACCATGCCCGAGTGGCCTGCTTGAGGCCATAGAGGGCCTTATTGAGTCTGAAGACTTTGTCGGGATGCTTTGGATCTTCAAAACCTGGGGGTTGAGCAACATATACTTCTTCCTCAAGCTTACCATTGAGGAATGCACTTTTCACATCCATTTGATATAAGATGATATCATGAAGGTTAGCATAAGCAAGTAATATGTGAATAGCTTCAAGTCTAGCAACAAGTGCAAAAGTTTCATCAAAATCAATTTCTTCAACCTGTGTGTAGCCTTGAGCTACAAGTCATGCCTTATTCCTCACCACAAGGCCATTTTCATCTTGCTTGTTGCGGTAGATCCACTTTGTGCCAATGATATTGTGCTTGTGAGGGTCTGACATTTAACCAGTTCCCAGACGTTGTTGAGCTCAAATTGATGTAATTCCTCTTGCATAGCTTGAATCCACTGAGGCTCCAGAAATGCTTCATCTATCTTAGTGGGATCTGTGATAGAGACAAAAGCAAAGTGCCCACAAAAGTAAGATAAATGTGAAGCTTTTGAGCGTGTGAGAGGACCTAGAATGTTGATGTCGCTGATGATTTTCTCAATCTGCGCTTCATTTGCAACGTGAGGATGAGCTGGTTATCGTTGAGGAATTTGATCAGCATTTTCATTAGCACCATTTTCCTCAGGTGCATCGGCATGACGTTCTTCACATTCTGGAACGACTTCTTCAGCAGATTCTTCGGTAGGAATGACATCATCGGTAGCTTTGAACTTAATAGATTCCTTGGGAGGTATTTCATCTGTCATGGGAGGTAGGTGCTCTCTTTGCAAGCCATTAGTTTCATCGAACCGCACATCTACAGTTTCAACAACCTTGTGGTGATAGGTGTTGAAGACTCTGTAGGTGTGCGAGTCCTTAACATAACCGAGCATAAAACCTTCATGTGCTTTCAGTGCGAATTTAGAACTGTGATGAGGATCTCTAATCCAGCATTTAGCATCGAAGACTTTGAAATAACTCACATTGGGTTTCTTGTAAGTGAGAAGTTCATATGCAGTTTTCTTGAAGAATTTGTGAAGATATACCCTGTTGATGATGTGGCACGCAGTATCAATTGCCTCAGGCCAGAAGCGAGTAGGCGTCTTGTACTCATCAAGCATAGTGCGAGCCATCTCAACAAGAGTCCCGTTCTTGCGCTCCACGACGCCATTATGCTGAGGAGTATATGGAGCAGATAACTCATGAGTGATACCAAGTTCATCAAGGTAGTCATCAAGACCAGTGTTCTTGGACTCAGTTCCATTGTCACTTCTGATGTGCTTGATCTTCACAACAAAGTTGGTTGAAGCCCTCGAGGAAAATCGTTTGAAGACTTCCTGCACTTCAGTTTTGTAAGTGATGATATGCACCCATGTAAATTGAGAATAATCATCAACAATTACAAAGCCATATAAAGATGCAGCATTAGTAAATGTGGCATAGTGAGTAGGGCCAAAGATATCCATTTGAAGCAATTCAAATGGACGAGTGGTCGTCATGATGGTCTTTGATACGTCTCCAACGTATCTATAATTTTTGATTGCTCCATGCTATATTATCTACTATTTTGGACATTATTGGGCTTTATTATCCACTTTTATATTATTTTTGGGACTAACCTATTAACCGGAGGCCAAGCCCAAAATTGCTGTTTTTTGCCTATTTTAGGGTTTCGAAGAAGAGGAATATCAAACGGAGTCCAAACGGAATGAAACCTTCGGGAACGTGATTTTCTCACCGAACATGATCCAGGAGACTTGGACCCTACGTCAAGAAACAAAGGAGGCCACGAGGTA
>NC_041386.1:549349856-549496433 GCF_002162155.2 Triticum dicoccoides | reverse complement strand
GGCGCGCCCTCCACCCTTGTGGGCCCCCTGTTGCTCCACCGACGTACTCCTTCCTCCAATATATACCTACGTACCCCTAAACGATCAGATACGGAGCCAAAACCCTAATTCCACCGCCGCAACTTTCTGTATCCATGAGATCCCATCTTGGGGCCTGTTCCGGAGCTTCGCCGGAGGGGGTATCCATCACAAAGGGCTTCTACATCAACACCATAGCCCCTCCGATGAAGTGTGAGTAGTTCACCTCAGACCTAAGGGTCCATAGTTATTATCTAGATGGCTTCTTCTCTATTTTTGGATCTCAATACAAAGTTTCCCCCCTCTCTTGTGGAGATCTATTCGATGTAATGTTCTTTTTGCAGTGTGTTTGTTGAGATCGATGAATTGTGGGGTTATGATCAACTCTATCTATGAAAAATATTTGAATCTTCTCTGAATTATTTTATGCATGATTGGTTATCTTTGCAATTCTCTTCGAATTATCAGTTTGGTTTGGCCTACTAGATTGATCTTTCTTGCAATGGGAGAAGTGCTTAGCTTTGGGTTCAATCTTGCGGTGTCCCTTCCCAATGACAGTAGGGGCAGCAAGGCACGTATTGTATTGTTGCCATCGAGGATAACAAGATGGGTTTTTTTATCATATTGCATGAATTTATCCCTCTACATCATGTCATCTTGCTTAAGGCGTTACTCTATTTTCATGAACTTAATACTCTAGATGCATGCTGGATAGCGGTCGATGAGTGGAGTAATAGTAGTAGATGCTGGCAGGAGTCGGCCTACTTGTCTCGGACGTGATGCCCATATACATGATCATACCTAGATATTCTCATAACTATGCTCGATTCTGTCAATTCCTCAACAGTAATTCGTTCACCCACCGTAAAATACTTATGCTCTCGAGAGAAGCCACTAGTGAAACCTATGGCCCCCGGGTCTATCTCCATCGTATTAATCTTCCAATACTTAGTTATTTCCTTTGCTTTTACTTTGCTTTTATTTTACTTTGCATCTTTATCATAAAAATACCAAAAATGTTATCTTAACATATCTATCAGATCTCACTCTCGTAAGTGACCGTGAAGGGATTGCCAACCCCTTATCGCGTTGGTTGCGAGGAGTTATTTGCTTTGTGCGGGTACGAGGGACTCGCGCGTAGCCTCCTACTGGATTGATACCTTGGTTCTCAAAAACTGAGGGAAATACTTACGCTACTTTGCTGCATCATCCTTTCCTCTTTGGGGAAATCCAACGCAGTGCTCAAGAGGTAGCAAGAAGAATTTCTGGTGCCGTTGCCGGGGAGTCTATGCAAAAGTCAATATACCAAGTACCCATCACAACCCTTATCTCCCGCATTACATTATTTGCCATTTGCCTCTCATTTTCCTCTCCCCCACTTCACCCTTGTCGTTTTATTCGCCCTCTCTCTCTCTATCCTCCCTCTCTTTCTCTATTTGCCTCTTTTTGCCCGCTTGCTTTTTGTTTGCTTGTGTGTTAGTTTGCTTGCTTGTCACGATGGCTCTACCTAGATTTGGTGATCTTCACCTTAAAAGGTTAGAAGAGATCGAAAGCAATGTCAAGAGTTTTATGGTTTTGCAATTTTAGCATAATAATTTCTTCAGAAACGAGCTTAAGGAACATAAAAGTTTTATGAGTTTTATGAATAAAGAGCTCGATGATATGTCTAAATAATTTGATGGTTTAAGATCTCAAATTGCTCGTCTTGAGAAATTGACTGCTAAAATTTTGGATAAGCAGGCTACCTTAGTTAATAGGATGGACGCTAAACCAGATTTCTATGAAAATAAAGATGAAGATCTAAAAGTTATTGATGTGTCCCCTATTAAATCTTTGTTTTGCAATATGAATCTTGATAATGATGGGACTGAATATGATCCACCTTTACCTAGAAGGCGTTCCAAAAATTCAGAGTTTTTAGATCTTGATGCTAAAATTGATAAAAGTGGGATTGAAGAAATTAAAACCCTATATGTTGCTAAACCCACTATTTTGGATTTCAAGGAATTTAATTATGAAAATTGCTCTTTGATTGATTGTATTTCCTTGTTGCAATCCATGCTAAATTCTCCTCATGCTTATAGTCAAAATAAAGCGTTTACTAAACATATCGTTGATGCCTTGATGCAATCTTATGAAGAAAAACTTGAGTTGGAAGTTTCAATCCCTAGAAAACTTTATGATGAGTGGGAACCAACTATTAAAATTAATATTAAAGATCATGAATGCTATGCTTTATGTGATTTGGGTGCTAGTGTTTCCACGATTCCAAAGACTTTGTGTGATCTGTTAGGTTTCCGTGATTTTGATGATTGCTCTCTAAACTTGCACCTTGCGGATTCCACTATTAAGAAACCTATGGGAAGAATTAATTATGTTCTTATTGTTGCAAATAGGAATTATGTGCCCATAGATTTTATTGTTCTTGACATAGATTGCAATCCTTCTTGTTTGATTATTCTTGGTAGACCTTTCCTTAGAACGATTGGTGCAATTATTGATATGAAGGAAGGAAATATTAGATTCCAATTTCCGTTAAGGAAAGGCATGGAACACTTTCCTAGAAAGAAAATTAAATTACCTTATGAATCTATTATGAGAGCCACTTATGGATTGCCTACCAAAGATGGCAATACCTAGATCTATCCTTGCTTTTTATGCCTAGCTAGGGGCATTAAACGACAACGCTTGTTGGGAGGCAACCCAATTTTATTTTTATTCCTTGCTTTTTGATCTTGTTTAGTAATAAATAATTTATTTAGCCTCTGTTTAGGTTGTGTTTTTTGTTTTTAATTAGTGTTTGTGCCAAGTAGAACCGTTGGGAAGACTTGGGGAAAGTCTTGTTAATCTTGCTGTAAAAAACAGAAACTTTAGCGCTCACGAGAACTGATGCCATTTTTATTTGGGAAGTGATATTTAGTTAATTATTTTTGCAGATGATTAATAGATAAATTACTCACGTCGAGCAATTTATTTTAGAATTTTTGGGGTTCCATATCTTGCGCTAGCTACATATTACTACAAACAGTTCTGTTTTTGACAAATTCTGTTTTTGGTGTGTTGTTTGCTTATTTTGATGAATCTATGACTAGTAAAATAGTTTATAAACCATAGAGAAGTTGGAATACATTAGGTTTAACACCAATATAAATAAAGAATGAGTTCATTACAGTACCTTGAAGTGGTCTTTTGTTTTCTTTCGCTAACGGAGCTCACGAGATTATCTACTTTGAGTTTTGTGTTGTGAAGTTTTCAAGTTTTGGGTAAAGATTTGATGGATTATGGAACAAGGAGTGGAAAGAGCCTAAGCTTGGGCATGCCCATGGAACCCCCAAGATAATCTAAGGACACCTAAAAGCCAAAGCTTGGGGATGCCCTGGAAGGCATCCCCTCTTTCGTCCACTTCTATCGGTAACTTTACTTGGAGCTATATTTTTATTCACCACATGATATGTGTTTTGCTTGGAGCATCTTGTATGATTTGAGTCTTTGATTTTTAGTTTACCACAATCATCCTTGCTGTACACACCTTTTGATAAAGCCATATATGATTTGGAATTTGTTAGAATACTCTATGTGCTTCACTTATATCATTTGAGTTATATAGTTTTGCTCTAGTACTTCACTTATATCTTTTAGAGCACGGTGGTGGATTTGTTTTATAGAAACTATTGATCTCTCATGCTTCACTTAGATTATTTTGAGAGTCTTAAATAGCATGTAATTTGCTTAAAATCTTAATATCCTAGGTATTCAAGATTAGCAAATTTTTCTTATGAGTGTTTTGAATACTAAGAGAAGTTTGATGCTTGATGATTGTTTTGAGATATGGAGGTAATAATATCAAAGTCGTGCTAGTTGAGTAGTTGTTAAATTGAGAAATTCTTGTGTTGAAGTTTGCAAGTCCCGTAGCATGCACGTATGGTAAATGTTATGTAACAAATTTGAAAAATGAGGTGTTATTTGATTGTCCTCCTTATGAGTGGCAGTCGGGGACGAGCGATGGTCTTTTCCTACCAATCTATCCCCCTAGGAGCATGCGCGTAGTTCTTGGTTTTTGATGACTTGTAGATTTTTGCAATAAGTATGTGAGTTGTTTATGACTAATGTTGAGTCCATAGATTATACGCACTCTCACCCTTCCATCATTGCTAGCCTCTTCGGTACCGTGCATTGCCCTTTCTCACAATGAGAGTTGATGCAAACTTCGCCGGTGCATCCAAACCCCGTGATATGATACGCTCTTTCACACATAAACCTCCTTATATCTTCCTCAAAACAGCCACCATACCTACCTATTATGGCATTTCCATAGCCATTCCAAGATATATTGCCATGCAACTTTCCACCATTCCGTTTATCATGACACATTCATCATTGTCATATTGCTTAGCATGATCATGTAGTTGACATAGTATTTGTGGCAAAGCCACCATTCATAATTCTTTCATACATGTCACTCTTGGTTCATTGAATATCCCGATACACCTCTGGAGGCATTCATATAGAGTCATCTTTTGTTCTAGCATTGGGTTGTAATCATTGAGTTGTAAATAAATAGAAGTGTGATGATCATAGTTTTCTAGAGCATTGTCCCAAGTGAGGAATTATAAAAAAAAGGAAGGCCATAAAAAAAGAGAAAGGCCCAAAAAATGAGAGAGAAAGAGAGAAGGGACAATGTTACTATCCTTTGCCACACTTGTGCTTGAAAGTAGCACCATAATCTTCATGAAAGAGAGTCTCTTGTTTTGTCACTTTCATATACTAGTGGGAAATTTTCATTATAGAACTTGGCTTGTATATTCCAACAATGGGTGAGGGAGTCCTGGATTAGGGGGTCTCCGGACAGCCAGACTATATCCTTTGGCCAGACTGTTGGACTATGAAGATACAAGATTGAAGACTTCGTCTCGTGTCCGGATGGGACTCTACTTGGCGTGGAAGGCAAGCTAGGCAGTACGGATATGGATATCTCCTCCTTTGTAACCGACCTTATGTAACCCTAACCCTCTCCGGTGTCTATATAAACCGGAGGGTTTAGTCTATAGGACAACATACAATCATACCATAGGCTAGCTTCTAGGGTTTAGCCTCTCCGATCTCGTGGTAGATCAACTCTTGTAATACCCATATCATCAAGAATAAATCAAGCAGGACATAGGGTTTTACCTCAATCAGGAGGGCCCGAACCTGGGTAAAACATCGTGTCCCCTACCTCCTGTTACCATCCGCCTTAGACGCACAGTTCGGGACCCCCTACCCGAGATCCGCCGGTTTTGACACCGACATTGGTGCTTTCATTGAGAGTTCCTTTGTGTCGTCGTTGTTAGGCTTGATGGCTCCTACAATCATCGATAGCGATGTAGTCCAGGGTGAGACTTTTCTCCCCGGACAGATCTTTGTGTTCGGCGGCTTCGCACTGCGGGCCAACTCGCTTGGCCATCTGGAGCAGATCAAAAGTTACGCCCCTGGCCACCAGGTCAGATTTGGAAGCTTAAACTACACGGCCGATATCCGCGGAGACTTGATCTTCGACGGATTCGAGCCTCTGCCTTGTGCGCCACGCGGTCACGATGAGTATGATTTAGCTCTACCATCAGACAGTGTTCAAGAGATCGCACCGGCAGCCGCTCCGACCCTCAATTCGGAGCCAGTTGCGCCGCCCATGGACGAGTGGATGGACCCCGCCATGGATGCCTTACCCTCAGCGGTGATCGAGCCGAACATCGACCTTACCCTACACAAGAGCCGTGTTGTCAGACTGCCGGATCCTTCTCCGGCCATGGACTCTGAGCCGCCTGCGCCCGTTCCTAGCGAATCCGGTTGGGCGCCGATCATGGAGTTTACCTCCGCGGATATTTTTCAGCACTCGCCCTTTGGCAACATACTGAACTCATTAAGGTCTCTCTCTCCTTGTCAGGAGGATCCTGGCCGAACTATGTCCGGCAGGATTGGGATGGGGATGACGAAGAAATTCGCTGCCCACCCACCACCCACTTAGTAGCCACTATCAACGACTTAACCGACATGCTCGACTTCAACTCTGAAGACATCGACAGTATGGACGACGATGCGGGAGACGAAGAGGAACCACTGCCCATAGGGCACTGGATAGCCACCTCATCATACGATATATACATGGTGGACACACCCAAAGAAGGCAATAGCGACGAGACAGCGGAGGATGACCCCTCCAAGAAGCAACCCAAGCACCAACGTCGGTGGCGCCGCTCTAAGTCCCGCCAAAGCAAAAGTGGTGATACTGGCCAAGAGATAATAACACTCCGGATAGTGCCGAAGATGGCAACAATCCCCTCCAACATGATCTAGGACAGGAGGATGGAAAGGCCAGCCCTCCAGAGAGAGCGGCAGATGGAGAGGTGGAGGATGATAATTACATGCCCCCCTTCGAAGACGAGGCAAGCCTCGACGATGCCGAATTTGTCATGCCAGAGGATCCCGTCGAACAAGAGCGCTTCAAACGCCGGCTTATAGCCACGGCAAATAGCCTTAAGAAAAAGTAGCAGCAGCTTCAAGCTGATCAAGATCTACTAGCTGACAGATGGACTCAAGTCCTCGCGGCCGAGGAATATAAACTCGAGTGCCCCTCCAAGAGTTACCCAAAATGCAGGTTGCTACCCTGACTGGAGGAAGAAGCTTATGACGTGGCTGATCGGCCACCTCGTGGCTGCGATAGAGAGGCATTCCAGCCAAAAACTCAGCCTGCACCCCGACGCCATTCAAATAAAAGGCATGGGGAAATACGCCAGACCTGCGAGATGTATTGGAGGACAAAGCAAAACATGCAAGATCGATCTATGGATCACGAGGGCGCGCCACTATGCAAGACGATAAACGTCACGCCGGATATAGTAAAAGTAAGTCCGGCCGGGCCGACCACAGCGGACACGACTCATTCGAGCTGCGTCGCGACATAGCCCGGTACAGAGGCGCCGCACACCCCCTATGCTTCACAGATGAAGTAATGGATCATCAAATCCCAGAGGGTTTCAAACCCGTAAATATTGAATCATACGACAGCACAACAGATCCTGCTGTATGGATCGAGGATTTCCTCCTCCACATCCACATGGCCGGCAGTGATTACTTACACGCCATCAAATACCTCCCAGTCAAACTTAAAGGACCAGCTCAGCACTGGCTCAATAGCTTGCCAGCAGAGTCCATTGGCTGTTGGGAAGATCTAGAAGCCGCATTCCTCGACAACTTTCAGGGCACTTACGTGCGACCACCAGACGCCAATGACCTAAGCCATATAATTCAGCAGCTAGAGGAATCGGCCAGGCAATTCTGGACACGGTTCCTAACAAAGAAAAATCAAATCGTCGATTGTTCGGATGCAGAGGCCTTAGCAGCTTTTAAACACAACATCCGCGACGAGTGGCTAGCCCGGCACCTTGGTCAGGAAAAGCCGAAATCTATGGCAGCCCTCACGACACTCATGACCTGTTTTGTGTGGGAGAAGACAGCTGGCTGGCTGGCAGTAATAACATATCAAAGAACCATGGTACTTCGGACACCATGGACGGCAATAGCAGGTCACGTCGCAACAAACATAAGCGCCACATTAATAGCGACAATACCGAGGATACGACAGTCAATGCCGGATTCAAAGGCTCTAAACCCGGTCAGCGAAAAAAGCCATTTAAAAGAAGCACTCCGGGCCCATCCAGTTTGGACCGTATACTCGATCGCTCGTGTCAAATACACGGCACCCCCGACAAGCCAGCCAACCACACCAATAGGGATTGTTGGGTATTCAAGCAGGTCGGCAAGTTAATTGCCGAAAACAAAGATAAGGGGCCACATCGCGATGACGAGGAAGAGCCCCGGCAGCCGAACACCGGAGAACAGAAGAGGTTTCCCCCACAAGTGCGGACGGTGAACATGATATACGCAACCCACGTCCCCAAGAGGGAGCGAAAGTGTGCGCTCAGGGACGTATATGCGTTGGAGCCAGTAGCTCCAAAGTTCAACCCATGGTCCTCCTGTCCGATCACCTTCGATCGCAGGGACCATCCCACTAGTATCCGTCATGGTGGATTCGCCGCACTGGTCCTAGACCCAATCATCGACGAATTTCACCTCACTCGAGTCCTTATGGATGGCGGCAGCAGCCTGAACCTGCTTTACCAGGACACAGTGTGCAAAATAGGTATAGACCCCTCAAGGATCAAACCCACAAAAACGACCTTTAAAGGCGTCATTCCAGGTGTAGAGGCCCATTGCACAGGCTCAATTACACTAGAAGTGGTCTTCGGATCCCCGGATAACTTCCGAAGCGAAGAATTAATCTTCGATATAGTCTCATTCCGCAGTGGCTATCATGCACTGCTCAGGTGAACCGCATTTGCAAGATTCCATGCGGTACCACATTATCCATACCTCAAGCTCAAGATGCCAGGACCTCGAGGGGTCATCACAGTTAATGGAAACACATAGCGCTCTCTCCGCACGGAGGAGCACACTGCGGCCCTCGCACCAGAAGTGCAAAGCAGCCTCTCAAGGCAATCCACCAGTTTGGCATTTCAAGACTCGGACACCTTCAAGCGCGCTCGGAGTAATCGGCAACTAGACCGCCCGGCACGATCTGAGCTCGCATAGCAATGCGGCCCCCACCCCAGCCCAAGACAAACGGCGAAATTTGTGCCACGCATACATAATTACGCATTAAAAATACCAAGGGCACAGGCGGGGAGGGGGCACAACTACGGCACGCTCCAATATGCGGCTTAAACCGCACTAGGGGCTTCCCGCTTTGTTATTTTTCTCTTTTAGGACTTTAATCTCTGGAAACCCTGTCCGGCAGCATGATTGCCGAACACATGATGCAGCAACCAAGGAGGCAGAAAGCTATGTCACACCACGGAACTCCCAGGTGGATTACGATAACGAGTGAAATATTTGCTTTAATACTATTCCTCAGCTTTCCCTTGGAAGGGACATAGTCCTACTTTTTGCTTATCGCACTATCTATATCATTCTGCTTTAACGCACCTTTTTGAATAAACAATGCATAACATTACGACTATTATTGCATTCTTGTTTTATATATATGTGTTCATTAATGATGCCTTGCGACCGTACACTTTGGTACGGCCAATACACCAGGGGCTTAAGTACCCCACATTATGGTGTGAGAAGTCCGAACACTTTCACAAGTGCGGCACCCCGAACTTATAGCATTATATGCATCGGCTCCAAATCATGTATTTGGTCAAATGTTGGGTTTGCTCGGCTCCTATGTTTTGGTACCTTACGTTCCGCTCTATCGGCTAAGGTAGCACTAGGAGAACTACTGCGATTGTGCCCCGGTTCTGCTGGGCTAAGCACCTTAGTAGAGAAAGCTAAAACTGACTGTCATGATAAGGCGAGAGACTAGTCGCTGTTCGGCGAGGTTTCGAGTCCCTAAAGACTTATGCCGCTTAGGGCGAGGAGCCGGTCATGTCCGTCTTAAAGGCGTGTATCGCGCCCCGAATTCAGCCTTCCGAATACCAGGGGCTTCGCCGAGATTTAGAATTATAGAATTCTATGGCTAAGTGAGGGTGATAAAGCATTATTAGTCCGGTTGCCTTGTTCGCTGTGCTGAGCACCTCCCTCGAAGGACCCAAAAATGGGAACAAGAGTGCTCAGGTTTATCCCGAACACCCCAGCACTCGCGGGCTCGCGACATGGTGCAGAAGCCGAGGACTAGCCATCTCTCAGATTGGATAAATAGCCAAATAGAAGGTAATATTTTAAATTCAAACAAGTGTTGCATAGCGCATATGAAACAAGTTTTCATCATACAGGATCACACGAGCAAGTTTACTCAAATATTACATCCTTTGGACATTCGTCCGCTACAAGACGGGCACCCTTCAGGACACCCTCATAATAAATTTCAGGGGTGCGATGCTCCTTGCCCTACGATGGTCTTTCCTTGATCAGCTTCACGGCGTCTAGCTTGGCCCATTGCACCTTCACACGGGCGAAAGCCCGGCGTGCACCTTCGATGCAGACGGGCTGCTTGACGACTTCCAGCCGTGGGCAGGCATCCACAAGCCGCGTCACCAGGCCGAAGTAGCTATTCGGAAGGGCGTCGCCAGGCCACAGCCGGACTATAAAGCCCTTCATGGCCTGTTCGGTCGCCTTGTGTAGCTCGACCAGTGGCTTTAGCTGGTCACTCAGAGGCATCGGGTGTTCGGTCCCAGTATACTGAGACTAGAACAGCCTCTCCATTGAGCTTCCCTCCTCGGCCTGGTAAAACTGTGCGGCATCCGACACGGTGCGGGGCAAATCTGCGAATGCTCCTGGAGAGCTCCGGATTCGGGTAAGTAATAGGTAATTTACTCTCACACGCTTGCTTTGCATGTAGAATGCCTTACCCGCTGCTATTTTCTTCATTGCGTCAATCTCCTGGAGGGCCTTTTGGGCTTCGGCCTTGGCACTCTTTGCTCTCTTGAGGGCCGCCGCAAGCCCAGACTCTCGCATCTTCGAGTCAAGCTCCAACGCCTCGTGCTTCATCACGAGAGCCTGGAGCTCTTGCTACACCTTGCCCACCCAAGCCTCTTGCCTTTCCCGCTCGGTGCGCTCCTTGGCCGCTTTATCTTCGGCCTCCTACAGCGCTTGCTTTAGGGTCGCCACTTCGGTTGTGGCCTCTGGCAAATTCATGATGATCCTGTCATTTTGCAATCGCATTCTTTTTATACACATCCATAGACTAGGTACTACTTACGTTTGTTCTCCTCGAGCTGCCTCATGGCAAGGTCGAGCTCGTCCTTGGACCCTTTAAGGTCCTGCTTCAGTGCGGCGACCTCCGCAGTCAGTGCGGCAGATGCCAGCAGCAAAGCCTGCATACGCATATTGACATAGTTATATTAGACTCCTGCGATATTGTTTGATCCTCTGTTCGGCTTTTCTTTGTGAACACTGAACAGAGCATCAGGGGATACTGTCTATGCGGTAACATTTTTTCTATATTTTAAACACTTACCTCAAAGCCTGTTAGAATGCTGGCATAGGCTTCAGTCAATCCGCTATTGGCGGACTGAACCTTCTGGACCACCGCACTCATAATAGTACGATGCTCCTCGTCGATGGAAGCGCTGCGAAGTGCTCCCAACAGATTGTCCGGCGCCCCTGGATGGACAGAGGTCACCGGCACAGGCATCTTGCCCCTCTTGGAAGGAGGCTGCCTGCCCGAGTCCGGAACCACTGGAGGTTCCGGCGCGGTGTTCGGCTGAGGGTCGAACTCGGAGCCCTCAGGGGCCTTATTCCCTCTGCTCCCGGAGTCCGGAAGGTCGCCTTGAGGCGCCTCCAGGACTATCTCCCCTCGAACCGGCGCCTCTTGAGACAATACCTCGGCATCGTCCGCTCGGCAAGGGGAGGTGGCGGTCGGAAGTGGATCGCTATCCATATCCGACGAGCCCAGGGAGCCGTCCGACGATACATCGATATGGGCTCGTGGCGGCCTGCATAATCATATTCGGCGTTAAGGGAAGCAGTGCGACAAAGGAATGCTATGAGTTACTTTGGTATCCGAATACTTACGACTTCTCCAGGGGCATGGCACTGAGCAGCCACTCGTCTTCGCCTTTGGTGGCGGTGATGGAACTGTCCGGAAGGAGAGTCCTTCCCTTCTTGGACCCTTCGGCCTCCCCGGTTGGGGCGGCCTTCCTTTTCTTGTCTCCCCCAACTGAAGGGGGAGCATCTTCTTCTCCCTCCTTGTCTTCGAGGGAGGAGTGAGCCATAGAGTTATCGGACGATGAGTCGGATAACACCTGGCGTCGGGAACTCTTTCGGGTTCCCTTGGCCTTCTTGGTCTTCTCCGGCACCTTGTAAGGAGTCGGAGTCAGCATCTCCATCAGGAGAGCATTTGCTGGGCCTTCGGGCAAAGGAGCTGGGCAGTCGATCTGTCCGGCCGTTTCCTGCCAGTCCTGTGAAAGGTACGGGAGCTTAGATCCCGCATAGAGTCAAACTATGAAAAACAAGTATCCTGTAAGAGGTAAAACAACTTACCGCGCTGGCTTGGCGCTTTGCACAGAATCCGCGATCCTCGGTAGTGGGAGGGGGAACCTCGGCACCCTTGAATAGCACCTTCCAGGCATCCGCATGAGTTGTGTCGAAGAGCCTATTCAGAGTTCGGTGCTGGGCCGGGTCGAACTCCCACAAATTGAAAGCCCGTTGTTGGCACGGGAGGATCTGGCGGATGAGCATGACCTGGACTATGTTGACGAGTTTGAGCTTCTTGTTCACCATGTTTTGAATACATGTTTGGAGTCCAGTCAGCTCTCCCAAACTACCCCAGGACAGGCCCTTCTCTTGCCAGGAGGTGAGCCGCGTGGGGATGCCAGATTGGAACTCGCGGGCCGCTGCCCATTTAGCATCACGCGGCTCGGTGATGTAGAACCACCCCGATTGCCACCCCTTTATGGTCTCCACGAAGGAGCCCTCGAGCCATGTGACGTTGGGCATCTTGCCCACCATGGCGCCTTCGCACTCCGCCTGGAGGCTTCTCACTACCTTCGGCTTGACATTGAAGGTCTTCAGCCATAAGCCGAAGTGGGGCTTGATGCGGAGGAAGGCCTCGCACACGATGATAAACACCGAGATGTTGAGGATGAAGTTCGGGGCCAGATCGTGGAAATCCAGGCCGTAGTAGAACATGAGCCCCCGGACGAATGGGTGGAGAGGGAATCCCAGTCCGCGGAGGAAATGGGTAAGGAACACTACCCTCTCATGGGGCCTGGGGGTGGGGATGAGCTGCCCCTCATCTGGGAGCCGGTGCACGATGTCGTCGGGCAGGTATCCTGCTCTCCTCATCTTCTTGATGTGTCCCTCCGTGACGGAGGAGACCATCCACCTGCCTACCGCTCTGGACATGGTTGGAGAAGGTTGAGGTGGGAAATGCGGACTTGGGCACTGGAGCTCGAATGTGCAAAAATGGATGAGCAAAGGAGGAAGAAGGCGTGTATGAAAAGGGGAATCCTTGTCCCTTTATATGGGCGGCCGAAACTATGCACCCCCACTAGCCTGGTAAAACTCGCTTATCCCCCAAGCGCCGTAATCAATGGCGTGGTTGGGTTACCCACGCCCATATTGATGAGAATCCTGTAATAAGGGGACACGATCTCTGCTTTGACAAGATGTGTCAAAAAACTGCCTCGCGTTATGTGCAGGTCTAGTTAAAGAAAACGGTTCGAATAATCACCGGGCCATGGCATGATGCCATGTTGCCGGAACGTGTCAGCAGATTAGATTTGTGGAAATATTATTCTCTCTAAGGTGGTATGTGGAACTTATTTTGCAGGGTCGAACACTATCCTTGTATTCAAATTCTTCCGTGATGTATTCGGAGGAGGAACCCGCCTTGCTATGCTGAAGACAATACTGCGCGCCGGACTCATCGTCATTGAAGCCTGGTTCAGGGGCTACTGAGGGAGTCCTGGATTAGGGGGTCTCCGGACAGCCGGACTATATCCTTTGGCCGGACTGTTGGACTATGAAGATACAAGATTGAAGACTTCATCTCGTGTCTGGATGGGACTCTACTTGGCATGGAAGGCAACCTAGGCAGTACGGATATGGATATCTCCTCCTTTGTAACCGACCTTGTGTAACCCTAACCCTCTCCGGTGTCTATATAAACCGGAGGGTTTAGTCCGTAGGACAACATACAATCATACCATAGGCTAGCTTCTAGGGTTTAGCCTCTCCGATCTCGTGGTAGATCAACTCTTGTAATACCCATATCATCAAGAATAAATCAAGCAGGACGTAGGGTTTTACCTCAATCAAGAGGGCCCGAACCTGGGTAAAACATCGTGTCCCCTACCTCCTGTTCCGCCTTAGACGCACAGTTCGGGACACCCTACCTGTCACACCCTAGTTAGTTCAAGCATTAGAGTGTGCATCATGTTTAAATTTCTTTTAAATCTGAAATGGGGAAGGCAGAAACCCCCAACACCCCCTGGAAACAACTAGGGTTTACTAAAAAAAATTTCAATGAACCTGAAATGCCCTTCTAAAAAGTCCACCCTCTTTGTCTTAGGTTAGAACCTCTGGCAAAATTGGTGCACAATTTTCTAGGTCAACAGAAGGTCATTGAATTAAATCATAAGTATTTGAATTTGGGCATTTAAATGCTATAAAATAATCTAAGTGCTCAAATAATTCTAGAAGTAAATGTTTCCTGTTGGAAATAATCTAAACAGAGGCCACATTTATTTTCAAGATTTTTGGAAATGTTTTAGTATTTTATTTAAAGCTAAACAGTTGCAGTTTAATAGAAAACAGAAACAAAAATAAAAAAAGAGAGAGAAGAAATCCCACCTGGGCATTACCTGTGCTGGCCCAGCCACCTGGCTCGGCCCAGCCTGCTGGCGCTGCCAGTCGTTGTCCTCCTCGCGCTAGAAGGACGCGGAGCGCGTGGCCGGCGCCCGCGGCCACACGCCGGCCACCTCCTGCTTCCGCCGACGCCCGGGAGACGCCCTGAAGTGCCACGCGACCCCCACGTCTCCCTCCCGCACTCGCTCACTCTCCCCCTCGTCTCCCTCTCTCACTCCCGCGACGGCCGAGCGTGTGCATCGCCGCCGATCGCCGTAGTTGCCACCACAGACAACCCCTCGCCCCTCCGACGAGCCCATTAGCTCCGCCTCGACTCCCTCGTCCTCCCCACCGAGCCACGCATCGCCGGAGGCCCTGCATCGCCGCCTTCGCCTTCGTCTTCAACCTCGGGCACCCGAGCCATCTCCGGTCAAATTCGCCGCCGCCAGGACCTCCCCGAGCCCGCTGACCCCCTTTCCGACTCCGCTGTGAGCCCCTCTTCCTTTCCCCCTAGTTCCCGTGCTCGATTACGCCTCGTAGCCACCGTTCCCTCCGAGCCCGAGCACTCCTCGCCGCCGGCCATGTCACCGTCATGGCTACGGCCGTGTAAGCACACGTCCAAGCGCCTCACCGTGCTCAGTGCAGCACCAGGAACCTGTAGCCACCCCCAGTTCTCCCTCCCGTGCACCGTAGCGTCGATTCCGACCTCGCCCAAACTCCGGCCGCCGCCACGAGCTTGATTCCGGCGAGCTCGCTCCACCCCAGCTCCTCCCACTTGCCCCACTAGATGCGCACGAGCCCCAGCTACGCATAGCACATCTCTGCCGTCGACTTGGTCACCGGAGGACCAAATCCGAAGCCCTCCACCGTCTCGGGCCTCGCCGGCGTCGAGCCGCCGGCGAGTTGACCCAGTTTGACCCCTGGGTGGGCCCAGGAAGACCCCCCCTGAGTCTATGACAGGTGGGGCCGGTCGGCTAACTAAATTAGGATTAGTCTTAATTAATTTTAATTAAATCAGTCACTGACATGTGGGCCCAGGCCCCACTGAAAACTAATTAGTGTTAATCTAATTTTGCTAATTAGTTGAGAGACTGACAGAAGGGGCCCACCAGTCAGGTTTGACCTGGGCTGGCGCCTTTGACCTGCTGACGTCACCCTGACGCAATGCTGACGTCACCCTGACGCAATGCTGACGCAGTAATTGATTTTCTGGATTTATTCTTATTCAGGAAATTCCAGAAAATAGTTCAAACTTCAAAAATTCATAGAAATTCAACCATAGCTCCAAATGAGATAAATTATATATGAAAAATTATCAGAAAAATTCAATCTATCCATCTGTAATGGTTTCATGCATGACAAAACAAGTTTACCTTGTTGTTTAGGCAGAATAAGGAAATGCACTATAAATGCCATGTTTAATGAGCTAATATTTGAATCTTTGATTCAAATGAGTTCATTCCTTTCTGTTATAACTTGCATTAGGCCAAGACACATTCATATTGCCATGTCATAGCATGCATCACATTGTTGCATATCGTCATGTGTTGATTGTGTTCCGATGTGTTCTTCGTGGTAGGTTCTGCCTCCGAGGATATTCACGAGTATCCAACTGAAGGGCAGTATCCCACTACCACTCCATCAGGCAAGCAACCATTGATCATTCCGATACAAACCCATGTTCTCGCTTCTGCTCTTGTTTACTGCATTAAGACAACGCGATTCAAACTGCTGTGTGCTACGGTAGTTGAACCCTTATCCTCTGCATGACCTGTCATTGCCACAGTAACTAGATGAAACCCACTAGCATGTGTAGGATTTGATTGAGCCATGTATGTGATTCCTACCTTGCTATGCCTGCTATGCTTAGAGTTGTGTTAGGTCTGGTTCATCTGGGTGATGGGCTAGAGTGAAATGTTTATGTCGGTAATGTGAGGGATGTGTTGAACATGTTTTGGTAAAGGTATCGATGAGAGGCCATGTAGGAGTACATGGTGGGTTGTTTCATTGAGGCCGTCCCTAAGAACTGAGATATGTATGTGTGATTTAAGATTCAGCTACTACCATGCATTGGGATCCTTAATTGACCCTCTCGGCTTCTTAACCACCCTAGTACTCTGTCCAGGAGTTGCAAATAGTTTCTGGTGTTTGTAGGTTATGTGTTGGCGGCCGTGCGTAGCGCTGACCCTAGGGGTGGGCTATGTTGCAGTAGATACACCGTGGCACGGTGTACCGAGTCACCCGTTTGGTGTCCCGGGAACCCTGTTCACATCGTTCGGGGCCGTATGTGGAAACCTCGGCCGGACTCCCTGTGGATGGAACCTGGATAGGCGATAAACCTGGACTAGAGACTAAAGTGTTTAGGTAGGCCGTGGCCAACACCCTCGCTGGGCTACCGCTTGAAGGTTGCCGAGTACATGTCGTGTAAGCGGCGGTAAGTGGTTAAAGCGTGTGTGACGAAGTACACCCCTGCAGGGTATAAAACTATTCGAATAGCCGCGTCCGCGGTAAAGGACTACTTGGTTGCCTATACAGTTCATAGACAAGTTAATGGACACTACTAAAAGACTCAAGAAAAGTGTGAGTATCGAGGACGGCCCTCTTGTAGGATGACGAGGGAGGATCCCCGGTGGAGTATTGTGTTGGTGAGTAGTGGACTCGTGTGCGAAAACTATTTTACTGGTGGAGTTCCGTAGGATAGCTTAGCCAAGAGTATAAGCATGTATAGTAGGTTCTGATGTAAGACTTGCTGAGTACCTTTATACTCATGTTTGTTTATTTATTGTTTCCAGACGACAACACCGCCCACCCCGATGGGTTCTATGTAGACCTTGACGTCGACGAGTGACTAGCCACCCAGGTGGTGATCCTGGCCATGGAGGGCCCTATGTAGTTAGACAGGCTTCGAGAAGCCTTCTTTCTTTCTAGAGTCTGTACTCAGACTAGTTGCTTCCGCATGTGCTTGTATGTTTGTATGACTTGAGTGTCGGGTCGTGTGACCCCTATCTGTATGAACATGTTATGTATGGCTCTCTGGAGCCTTTAAATAAGGTACTTGAGTTGTAGAGTTTTGTTGTGATGCCATGTTGTATGTACTCATATCGGGCATATTGTGTGTATGATTGAAATGCTTGGTATGAGTGGGATCTGACAATCTAGTTGTTTATCCTTGGCAGCCTTTCTTATGGGGAAATGTAGTCTAGTGTTCCTCGAGCCATAGTAGTCCGCTATAGCCCGGTTCACCGGAGTCCTGCTAGCCCAGCACTACTGTTCAGGACACTTGACTGGCCGGCATGTGTTTCACTTCATCCCTATGTCTGTCCCTTCGGGGAAATGTCACACGATGACTTCCGGAGTCCTACCTAGCCTGCTACAGCCCGGGGTTCCCCGGAGTCCTGTTAGCCCAGTGCTACAGCCCGGAATCACTCGTTGATGACCGACATGTTCGATGTGATTCATGTATGCCTGTCTCCATAGGTCTGTGCCGCTTTGAGTTCACGACTAGCCATGTCGGCCCAGGTTCTCTGTCATATGGATGCTAGCGACACTATCATATACGTGAGCCAAAAGGCGCAAACGGACCCGGGCCATGGTAAGGCGACACCCGAGGGATACCGTGCGTGAGGCCGCAAAGTGATATGAGGTGTTACCGGCTAGATCGATGTGACTTGGAATCGGGGTCCTGACAGCGTTGGCATCAGAGCCGGACTGCCTGTAGGTTCGTTGAGCCAAACTGGTCGATGTCGAGTCTAGAAATGCTCTAGTTATATGTAGGGGAATTGATTGTGGGAGGGAACGTAAGGTTCTTTTACTCCTTTACCTATGCCTCCGATCTGAGTCATTCTCTTCTCATTCAACGTGGGTTAAGGACTAGGCTCTCTTCTTCTATCAGGTTCACGTGTTACTAATCCGTAGTAGCTTATAGGATTGTTGTTACAAGCCCCAGTTCAGTTCTACTATTTTAGTATGTTGCTAATTGGATCAGAATCTTGATATGATGTTGTTGAGTGGTATTGCGAACTGTTGTGGATGACTCAAATCTTTTTCTGAGCATTTACAGCTGTTATGCTGTCCAATTTTCCCTAGAAATTCTGATGCCTTTGCATTGTGGTTGTGCTTTCAGATGGCCAACCATGTTCAAAATCAAGTGGTTCGCCTGACCCGGTGCCTCGACGTGCCCGGTCATACTGCTATGTTAGTCCGGGTAATGATCGAGACGGGCTACCGTTGGTATCCCGAATACACCGTCGAAGAGCAGTTCCGCGACTTTAATCAAAGCCAATATCTCTGCACCGTCAGGATATTTCCTTCTTATCCTGGATCTACCGAGCCCCTTCACTGTTCCTATGGACTCGGGGTTACTGTTGAGATGGCTGTGCAGGATGCTGCCTATTCCATGATGACCATCTTGCGAGTCCGGACTGGCCTGCTTCGGAACACCGACTTCCGTTACATGCCAGCTTCACTTCCGGGAGCGCAAGGGTATCTTCAAGCTATCTATGCTGACTCCACTCAGGAGGACTCATTAACTCGTACCACTGCCGAGATGCTCTAACATAAGGACCGAGAGAATCGGGCCTTGAGATTGGAGCTTTTCAATACCCGTGCTGATCATTGGGCCACATTGACTCGGTTTGCACCTGCGGTGCAAGCTGGATGTATGGATACAAGGGATATGTATCCTGTGAGATCAGCTCTGCCAGACATGGTGGATTGGCGTGATGTGGGAGGCATCACCCCACCCCGTGGTCCCCGCAGGCCACCGTTTGTTGGTCCAAGACCTCATCCTAGCCCCTATGGTCCACAGGCTCCTCAGGACTGTCTGTTCCCAGATGGTCATGTTGAACTTCCAAGCTATGGGGGTGACTTCTATGAGAACTATTACGGAGCTGTCTAAGTTAGTAGTAGTACCACTAGTATTGTAGTAGTTGTATCTCCACTGTCCTGCGTGACTTGTGGAATATGACTTTGTGTGTAATCAATTCCGGGGGTGTAGACAAATAATGTATAGGAGCTTGGAATGCCTCCGATGAGATTTACTGTCTTCCATCATAGTTGTACTGTAGCCTGGGCTTGTACTAAACTATGTATGATGTGTATGATCGTTGGTATATATATGGCAGTTTTATATTACCATGACATACGGATGAACATCTCTGCATTCCGTGTTATACATTACATTCTGCACCTCCTTGCTAAGTTTGAGCCATCCTTATCTAAACCATTGTCTTGTTTTCTCCTAGGATGGTCAACACCCGTAGCAACCCTGCTGCCTCGGAGCAGGGGGAAGCCAGTGCAGCTAGGGGTGAAGATCTGCCTCACCCGCCTTCTCTGGCCGAAGTAATGTTGGAGGCGGAAAGAAACAAGCGTGAGACTAACCGCCTACTAGAGCGGATTGAGCAGAACACTGCACGCCACCCGCGAAATGACTTGGTGTCAATCAATGACTTTATCAAGCTATACCCACCAAAGTTTAATCACTCCGTCGAGCCCCTCGACGCAGATGACTGGCTTCGCAGCATCACCCACAAGCTACGTTCTGCCAACGTAGCCGAAGCCGACAAGGTTACCTATGCTGCCTATCATCTCGAAGGCCCTGCTAGCCTTTGGTGGGAAAACTTCGAAGCTATGCGCCCGGTCGGCCAAATCACTTCTTGGGCTGAATTCAGTGAGGCTTTCCGTGAGCATCACATTCCGGAAGGTCTCATGGATCGCAAGAGGGAGGAGTTTTGCAACTTCACCCAAGGAAGACTGGCTGTGGATGCATATAGTCATGAATTTGGGAATCTGGCACGCTATGCCCCTGAAGAGGTTTCTACTGACGCTAAGAAGCAGGCAAGGTTCCGCAAGGGACTTAGCCCTGAGCTTCGCCGCGATCTCCGTCTGCACGAGTGCACATCTTTTCAAAAGTTGGTCAATAAAGCCATCAGCACTGAGACAGGCCAGACTGATTATGACGCTTCACGCAAGCACTCCCGTGATATTGGCTCTTCATCCGGCTCGGGAGCTCAGAAGCGTCGGGTGTGGATTCCAAGCACGGCACTGCCACCCAGGTTCATCCCGATGCCATCCTTTGAGGCGCCTCGTCCCAACCAGCAATTTGCACCGCCCAAGCCCTATGGTGGCCCCGCTGCTAATGCTGCTCCACGCCCCAATGTGGTGACATGCTTTAAGTGTGGAGAGCCGGGTCACTATAGCCGAGAGTGTCCCCAGAACAACAACCCCAATCAAACTGGAAAATCCGTTGGCCGTGGTAAGCCCGCGGGAAAAACATTCTACGCCAAGCCGGCCACCACTGCATGTGGCCATGTCAACTATGTTTCAGCCGAGGAGGCTCATGAGGATCCCAACATCGTCCTTGGTACGCTCCTTGTTAACTGCCATCCGGCATCTGTTCTTTTCGATACTGGAGCATCTCATTCATTCATATCCGAAAGCTATGCTCGATTGCATAACACGACATTCTGTGACATGCCCACTTCCATGGTAATTCAGACCCCGGGCTCCAAATGGCAAACTTCTAGAGTAAGCCATGGGAACAAAATTCTTGTCGACAGACTTGTCTTCCTTGCATCCTTAATAGCTCTGAAGTCCTCCGACATAAATATCATCTTGGGTATGGACTGGATGTCAGCTCATTATGCTAAGATCGATTGTGCCACTAGAACCGTTCAACTTAATCACCCATCGGGCAAGACAGTCAATGTCTTAACTCGAGTGGCCAAGCGCCAGCTTTACTCTCTAAATGCCAACCCTCTTCCAGACCTTGAGGATGTTCCGGTAGTCCGAGACTTTCCGGATGTTTTTCTAGAAGAACTGCCAGGTGTTCCACCTGACAGGGATGTTGAGTTCGTGATAGACCTTGTCCCAAGAACCGTTCCAATCTCTAGAAGACCCTACAAGATGGCACCCTTAGAACTAGCCGTGCTTAAGAACCAACTCGATGAGTCCTTGAAAAAGGGTTTCATCCGTCCTAGTTCCTCTCCTTGGGCTTGCCCCGTCCTCTTCGTCAAGAAGAAGGATGGAACGGATCGAATGGTTGTGGATTACCGACCTGTCAATTTGGTCACCATCAAGGACAAATATCCGCTTCCCAGGATCAACGATCTGTATGATCAGCTCGCTGGATCCTCAGTCTTTTCCAAGATGGATTTGAGGTTGGGCTACCATCAAATCAAAATAAAAAACGGGGACATTCCCAAAACGGCCTTTGTTACTCGTTATGGCCAATACGAGTACACCGTCATGTCCTTCGGTTTAACCAATGCCCCGACTACCTTCTCTCGGTTAATGAACTCAGTCTTCATGGAGTACTTGGATAAATTCGTCGTAGTATACCTCGATGACATACTCATCTACTCCAAGAGTGAAGAGGAACATGCCGTACATCTAAGGCTGGTATTGATGAAACTTCGAGAGCATCGCCTTTATGCAAAATTCTCCAAGTGTGAATTTTGGTTGCCAGAAGTGACCTATCTAGGCCATGTAATTTCTGGTAAGGGTATTGCTGTCAATCCCGAGCGAGTTCAAGCCGTCCTTGATTGGACTCCACCTGAGACGGTTAAGCAAGTTCGGAGCTTCCTTGGCTTAGCGAGCTATTGCCGCCGCTTCGTCGAAAATTTCTCCAAGGTTGCTAAACCTCTAACTGAACTCCTCAAGAAAGATAAAAAGTTCGAGTGGACTCCACAGTGTGAGTTCAGTTTCCAGGAACTGAAAAGATGCCTGGCATCTGCTCCCGTACTAGTACCACCAGACTTCTCCAAGGACTTTATTATCTATTGCGACGCCTCGCGACAAGGACTAGGTTGCATACTCATGCAAGATCGTCAGGTAATTGCCTATGCTTCACGGCAATTACACCCACATGAGGAAAATTATCCCACACATGATCTAGAGCTTGCAGCTGTAGTCCATGCACTTAAAACCTGGCGACATTACCTTCTCGGTAATCATTGCGAGATCTTCACCGATCACCAAAGTTTGAAATATATCTTCACCCAACCAGATTTGAATCTCAGGCAAAGGCGTTGGGTCGAGTTGATCTCAGATTACGACTTAGGAATAACTTACACCCCAGGCAAAGCCAATGTCATGGCTGATGCGCTAAGCCGTAAGTCCTATTGTAACAACCTGATGTTACAACAAAGACAACCACTTCTCCATGAGGAATTCCGTAAGCTTAATCTTCACATTGTTCCTCGAGGATTCCTATCCACCCTGGTGGCGAAACCTAACCTTATGGATCAAATCATAACCGCCCAGCGGTATGATAAGGGCATATCCCGGATTAAGGAAAACATTGCTATCGGAGTTGCTAAATGTTTTTCCATGGATAAGCGGGGTGCTGTCTTCTTTGAGAACCGTTTGGTGGTTCCCAAGAAACAACATCTACGCCAATTGATCCTTAAAGAAGCTCATGAATCCCCTCTCACCATTCATCTGGTAGTACCAAAATGTATCAAGACCTACGCCAGAGGTTTTGGTGGACTAGGATGAAGAGAGAAATCGCTCAATACATTGCTAATTGCGACGTTTGTCATCGTGTTAAAGCAGAGCATCAACGGCCTGCTGGTACCCTTCAACCTTTGGCTATTCCCGAATGGAAATGGGATAAAATCAGTATGGATTTCATTACTGGGTTTCCCAGGACCAAGAGAGGGAATAATGCCATCTTCGTCGTGATCGACCGTCTTTCCAAAGTAGCCCATTTCCTACCTGTTCATGAGAATATCACTGCTAACCAGCTAGCTAATCTATACATCTCCCGAATAGTGTCTCTTCATGGTGTTCCATTGGAAATTAACTCAGACCGTGGGAGTCTCTTCACCTCTCGATTTTGGGAAAGTTTCCAAAATGCTATGGGAACTCGTCTCTCCTTTAGCACCGCCTTCCATCCTCAATCAAGTGGTCAAGTGGAACGAGTCAATCAAATTCTGGAGGATATGCTCCGAGCCTCTGTCATCTTGTTCGGAATGAGTTGGGAGAAATGCCTTCCATTCGCGGAGTTTGCTTATAACAATAGTTATCAAGCTAGTTTGGGGAAAGCTCCTTTCGAAGTTCTTTATGGACGAAAATGTCGAACGCCTCTTAACTGGTCAGAAACCAGGGAAAGAAAATTCTTTGGCCCGGATATGATTCAGGAAGCGGAAGAGCAGGTTCGCGTTATTCATGAGAAATTGAAAACATCCCAATCTCGTCAAAAGAGTCAATATGATCGTAAACATAAGCCTATGACTTATGAAGTCGACGAGAAGGCTTACCTTCGGGTTACTCCGTTAAAGGGAACCCATCGTTTCGGTATCAAAGGCAAATTGGCCCCTCGTTACATTGGACCCTTTCGCATTTTTGCCAAACAAGGAGAAGTTGCCTACCAATTGGAACTACCTCCGCATCTTTCCAGAGTTCACGATGTCTTCCACGTTTCACAACTCAGGCGTTGCTTCGCGGATCCTATCCGTGGAGTGGATCACGAAACGCTTGATCTACAAGATAACCTTTCTTATAGGGAATATCCCGTTCGTATCCTTGATCAAGCCAAGCGTACCACTCGACATCATAATATCAAGTTTCTCAAGGTTCAATGGTCACACCATTCCGAGGAAGAAGCCACTTGGGAAAGGGAGGATCGTCTTCGACTCAAGTACCCCGCCTTCTTCCCAGAGGATCCTAAATCTCGGGACGAGATTCTTTTGAGTGGGGGTGAGTTGTCACACCCTAGTTAGTTCAAGCATTAGAGTGTGCATCATGTTTAAATTTCTTTTAAATCTGAAATGGGGAAGGCAGAAACCCCCAACACCCCCCTGGAAACAACTAGGGTTTACTAAAAATATTTTCAATGAACCTGAAATGCCCTTCTAAAAAGTCCACCCTCTTTGTCTTAGGTTAGAACCTCTGGCAAAATTTGTGCACAATTTTCTAGGTCAACAGAAGGTCATTGAATTAAATCATAAGTATTTGAATTTGGGCATTTAAATGCTATAAAATAATCTAAGTGCTCAAATAATTCTAGAAGTAAATGTTTCCTGTTGGAAATAATCTAAACAGAGGCCACATTTATTTTCAGGATTTTTGGAAATGTTCTAGTATTTTATTTAAAGCTAAACAGTTGCAGTTTAATAGAAAACAGAAAAAAAATAAAAAAAAGAGAGAGAAGAAAGCCCACCTGGGCCTTACCTGTGCTGGCCCAGCCACCTGGCTCGGCCCAGCCTGCTGGCGCTGCCAGTCGTCGTCCTCCTCGCGCCAGAAGGACGCGGAGCGCGTGGCCGGCGCCCGCGGCCACACGCCGGCCACCTCCTGCTTCCGCCGACGCCCGGGAGACGCCCTGAAGTGCCACGCGACCCCCATGTCTCCCTCCCGCACTCGCTCACTCTCCCCCTCGTCTCCCTCTCTCTCTCTCCCGCGACGGCCGAGCGTGTGCATCGCCGCCGATCGCCGTAGTTGCCACCACAGACACCCCCTCGCCCCTCCGATGAGCCCATTAGCTCCGCCTCGACTCCCTCGTCCTCCCCACCAAGCCACGCATCGCCGGAGGCCCTGCATTGCCGCCTTCGCCTTCGTCTTCAACCTCGGGCACCCGAGCCATCTCCGGTTGAATTCGCCGCCGCCAGGACCTCCCCGAGCCCGCTGTCCCCCTCTCCGACTCCGATGTGAGCCCCTCTTCCTTTCCCCCTAGTTCCCGTGCTCGATTACGCCTCGTAGCCACCGTTCCCTCCGAGCCCGAGCGCTCCTCACCGCCGACCATGTCGTCGTCGTGGCTACGATCGTGTAAGCACGCGTCCGAGCGCCTCACCGTGCTCAGTGCAGCACCAGGAACCTGTAGCCACCCCCAGTTCTCCCTCCCGTGCACCGTAGCATCGATTCCGACCTCGCCCAAACTCCGGCCACCGCCACGAGCTTGATTTCAGCGAGCTCGCTCCACCCCAGCTCCTCCCACTTGCCCCACTAGATGCGCACGAGCCCCAGCTACGCGTAGCACATCTCCGCCGTCGATTTGGTCACCGGAGGACCAAATCCGAAGCCCTCCGCCGTCTCGGGCCTCGCCGTCGTCGAGCCGCCGGCGAGTTGACCCAGTTTGACCCCTGGGTGGGCCCAGGAAGACCCCCCCTGAGTCTATGATAGGTGGGGCCGGTCCGCTAACTAAATTAGGATTAGTCTTAATTAATTTTAATTAAATCAGTCACTGACATGTGGGCCCAGGCCCCACTGACAACTAATTAGTGTTAATCTAATTTTGCTAATTAGCTGAGAGACTGACAGAAGGGGCCCACCAGTCAGGTTTGACCTGGGCTGGCGCCTTTGACCTGCTGACGTCACCCTGACGCAATGCTGACGCAGTAATTGATTTTCTGGATTTATTCTTATTCAGGAAATTCCAGAAAATAGTTCAAACTTCAAAAATTCATAGAAATTCAACCATAGCTCCAAATGAGATAAATTATATATGAAAAATTATCAGAAAAATTCAATCTATCCATCTGTAATGGTTTCATGCATGACAAAACAAGTTTACCTTGCTGTTTAGGAAGAATAAGGAAATGCACTATAAATGCCATGTTTAATGAGCTAATATTTGAATCTTTGATTCAAATGAGTTCATTCCTTTCTGTTATAACTTGCATTAGGCCAAGACACATTCATATTGCCATGTCATAGCATGCATCACATTGTTGCATATCGTCATGTGTTGATTGTGTTCCGATGTGTTCTTCGTGGTAGGTTCTGCCTCCGAGGATATTCACGAGTATCCAACTGAAGGGCAGTATCCCACTACCACTCCATCAGGCAAGCAACCATTGATCATTCCGATACAAACCCATGTTCTCGCTTCTGCTCTTGTTTACTGCATTAAGACAACGCGATTCAAACTGCTGTGTGCTATGGTAGTTGAACCCTTATCCTCTGCATGACCTGTCATTGCCACAGTAACTAGATGAAACCCACTAGCATGTGTAGGATTTGATTGAGCCATGTATGTGATTCCTACCTTGCTATGCTTAGAGTTGTGTCAGGTCTAGTTCATCTGGGTGATGGGCTAGAGTGAAATGTTTATGTCGGTAATGTGAGGGATGTGTTGAACATGTTTTGGTAAAGGTATCGATGAGAGGCCATGTAGGAGTACATGGTGGGTTGTTTCATTGAGGCCGTCCCTAAGAACTGAGATCTGTATGTGTGATTTAAGATTCAGCTACTACCATGCATTGGGATCCTTAATTGACCCTCTCGGCTTCTTAACCACCCTAGTACTCTGTCCAGGAGTTGCAAATAGTTTCTGGTGTTTGTAGGTTATGTGTTGGCGGCCGTGCGTAGCGCTGACCCTAGGGGTGGGCTATGTTGCGGTAGATACACCATGGCACGGTGTACCGAGTCACCCGTTTGGTGTCCCGGGAAACCTGTTCACATCGTTCGGGGCCGTATGTGGAAACCTCGGCCGGACTCCCTGCGGATGGAACCTGGATAGGCGATAAACCTGGACTAGAGACTAAAGTGTTTAGGTAGGCCGTGGCCACTACCGCTTGAAGGTTGCCGAGTACATGTCGTGTAAGCGGCGGTAAGTGGTGAAAGCGTGTGTGACGAAGTACACCCCTGTAGGGTATAAAACTATTCGAATAGCCGCGTCCGCGGTAAAGGACTACTTGGTTGCCTATACAGTTCATAGACAAGTTAATGGACACTACTAAAAGACTCAAGAAAAGTGTGAGTATCGAGGATGGCCCTCTCGTTGGATGACGAGGGAGGATCCCCGGTGGAGTATTGTGTTGGTGAGTAGTGGACTCGTGTGCGAAAACTATTTTACTGGTGGAGTTCCGTAGGATAGCTTAGCCAAGAGTCAAAGCTGGCTTGCTGCATTAACCCCACCACCTTCTTGAGAATAAGCATGTATAGTAGGTTCTGATGTAAGACTTGCTGAGTACCTTTGTACTCATGTTTGTTTATTTATTGTTTCCAGACGACAACACCACCCACCCCGATGGGTTCTATGTAGACCTTGACATCGATGAGTGACTAGCCACCCAGGTGGTGATCCTGGCCATGGAGGGCCCTATGTAGTTAGACAGGCTTCGAGAAGCCTTCTTTCTTTCTAGAGTCTATACTCGGACTACTTGCTTCCGCATGTGCTTGTATGTTTGTATGACTTGAGTGTCGGGTCGTGTGACCCCTATCTGTATGAACATGTTATGTATGGCTCTCTGGAGCCTTTAAATAAGGTACTTGAGTTGTAGAGTTTTGTTGTGATGCCATGTTGTATGTACTCATATCGGGCATATTGTGTGTATGATTGAAATGCTTGGTATGAGTGGGATCCGACAATCTAGTTGTTTATCCTTGGCAGCCTTTCTTATGGGGAAATGTAGTCTAGTGTTCCTCGAGCCATAGTAGTCCGCTACAGCCCGGTTCACCGGAGTCCTGCTAGCCCAGCACTACTGTTCAGGACACTTGACTGGCCGGCATGTGTTTCACTTCGTCCCTATGTCTGTCCCTTCGGGGAAATGTCACACGGTGAATTCCGGAGTCCTGCCTAGCCTGCTACAGCCCGGGGTTCCCCGGAGTCCTGTTAGCCCAGTGCTATAGCCCGGAATCACTCGTTGATGACCGACATGTTCGATGTGATTCATGTATGCCTGTCTCCATAGGTCTGTGCCGCTTTGGGTTCACGACTAGCCATGTCGGCCCGGGTTCTCTGTCATATGGATGCTAGCGACACTATCATATACGTGAGCCAAAAGGCGCAAACGGACCCGGGCCATGGTAAGGCGACACCCGAGGGATACCGTGCGTGAGGCCGCAAAGTGATATGAGGTGTTACTGGCTAGATCGATGTGACTTGGAATCGGGGTCCTGACACTACCCGAGATCCGCCGGTTTTGACACCGACAATGGGCCTCCTCAAGTGCCCTAGGTCTTCATGAGCAAGCTGGTTGGATGCACACCCACTTAGTTTCTTTTGTTAAGCTTTCATACATTTATAGTTCTAGTGCATCTGTTGCATGGAAATCCCTACTCCTTGCATTAACATCAATCGATGGGCATCTTCATAGCCCATTGATTAGCCTCGTTGATGTGAGACTTTCTCCTTTTTTGTCTTCTCCACATAACCCCCTCATTATATTCTATTCCACCCATAGTGCTATATCCATGGCTCGCGCTCATATATTGCGTGAAAGTTTATAGGTTTGAGATTACTGAAGTATGAAACAATTTCTTGGCTTGTCATCGGGGTTGTGCATGATGAGAGCAGTCTTGTGTGAGGAAAATGGAGCATGACTAAACTATATGATTTTGTAGGGATGAACTTTCTTTGGCCATGTTATTTTGAGAAGACATAATTGCTTAGTTAGTATTCTTGAAGTATTATTATTTTTATGTCAATATGAACTTTTATCTTGAATCTTTCGGATCTAAATATTCGTACCACAATTAAGAAGAATTACATTAAAATTATGCCAGGTAGCACTCCGCGTCAAAAATTCTGTTTTTATCATTTACCTACTCGACGACGAGTAGGAATTAAGCTTGGGGATGCTTGATACGTCTCCAATGTATATATAATTTTTGATTGCTCCATGCTATATTATCTACTGTTTTGGACATTATTGGGCTTTATTATCCACTTTTATATTATTTTTGGAATAACCTATTAACCGGAGGCCCAGCCCAGAATTGATGTTTTTTGCCTATTTTAGGGTTTCAAAGAAAAGGATTATCAAACGGAGTCCAAACGGAATGAAACCTTCGGGAACGTGATTTACTCACCGAACATGATCCAGGAGACTTGGACCCTACATCAAGAAACAAAGGAGGACACGAGGCAGGGGGGGCGCTCCTACCCCCCCAGGCGCGCCCTCCACCCTCATGGGCCCCTTGTTGCTCCACCGACGTACTCCTTCCTCCTATATATACCTACGTACCCCCAAACGATCAGATACGGAGCCAAAACCCTAATTCCACCGCCGCAACTTTCTGTATCCATGAGATCCCATATTGGGTCCTGTTCCGGAGCTCCGTCGGAGGGGGTATCCATCATGGAGGGCTTCTACATCAACACCATAGCCCCTCCGATGAAGTGTGAGTAGTTCACCTCAGACCTACGGGTCCATATTTATTAGCAAGATGGCTTCTTCTCTCTTTTTGGATCTCAATACAAAGTTCTCCCCCTCTCTTGTGGAGATCTATTCGATGTAATCTTCTTTTTGCGGTGTGTTTGTTGAGACCAATGAATTGTGGGTTTATGATCAAGTCTATCTATGAACAATATTTGAATCTTCTCTGAATTCTTTTATGTATGATTGGTTATCTTTCCAAGTCTCTTCGAATTATCAGTTTTGTTTGGCCTACTAGATTGATCTTTCTTGCAATGGGAGAAGTGCTTAGCTTTGGGTTCAATCTTGCGGTGTCCTTTCCCAGTTACAGTAGGGGCTGTTGGGGATCGTAGCAGAAATTTAAAATTTTCTACGCATCACCAAGATCAATCTATGGAGTAATCTAGCAACGAGGGGAAGGAGAGTGCATCTACATACCCTTGTAGATCGCTAAGCAGAAGCGTTCAAGTGAATGGGGTTGATGGAGTCGTACTCGTCGTGATCCAAATCACCGATGATCCTAGCGCCGAACGGACGGCACCTCCGTGTTCAACACACGTACGGTTGGGAGACGACTCCTCCTTCTTGATCCAGCAAGGTGAGAGGAGAAGTTGAGGGAAAACTCCGACAGCACGAGGGAGTGGTGGTGATGGAGCTCGTGGTTCTCCGGCAGGGCTTCGCCAAGCACTACGGAGGAGGATGAGGTGTTGGAGGAGGAAGAGGGCTGCGCCAGGGGAAGGGTTTTGGCTGCTCTCTCTCTCCCTCACTATATATAGGGGGAAGGGAGGAGGGGGAGGCGCCCTAGGGTTCCCTAGAGGAGGGGCGGCGTCCACAGGGGAAACCCTTGATGGGTTTGGGCGCCCCCACCCCCTAGGAAACTTGCCCCCCAAGCCGGGAGGGGCGGCTGCCCTAGGGGTGGCGCCCCCACCTCTCCTGGTTACGTGAGATGGGGTGGGAGGGGCGCTCAGCCCCTTAGTGGGCTGATGTGCCCTCTCCCCTTGGCCCATAAGGCCCCCCAACGCTTGTCGGGGCCTCCGAAACCCCTTTCGGACACGCTGGTCATCACCTGGTACCCCCGGAACAATTCCGGACTCCAATACCCTTCGTCCAATATACCGATCTTCACCTCCGGACCATTGCGGAGCTCCTCGTCATGTCCAGGATCTCATCCGAGACTCCGAACAACCTTCGGTAACCACATACTATTTCCCATAACAACTCTAGCGTCACCGAACCTTAAGTGTGTGGACCCTACGGGTTCGGGAACCATGCAGACATGACCGAGACAACTCTCCGGCCAATAACCAACAGCGGGATCTGGATACCCATGTTGGATCCCACATGTTCCACGATGATCTCATCGGATGAACCACGATGTCGAGGATTCAATCAATCCCGTATACAATTCCCTTTGTCCAGCGGTATTGTACTTGCCCGAGATTCGATCGTCGGTATCCGATACCTTGTTCAATCTCGTTACCGGCAAATCTCTTTACTCGTTCCGTAACACATCATCCTGTGATCAACTCCTTGGTCACATTGTGCACATTATGATGATGTCCTACCGAGTGGGCCCAGAGATACCTCTCCGTTTACACGGAGTGACAAATCCCAGTCTCGATTCGTGCCAACCCAACAGACACTTTCGGAGATACTTGTAGTGTACCTTTATAGCCACCCAGTTACGTTGTGACGTTTGGCACACCCAAAGCACTCCTACGATATCCGGGAGTTGCACAATCTCATGGTCTAAGGAAATGATACTTGACATTAGAAAAGATTTAGCATACGAACTACACGATCTTTGTGCTAGGCTTAGGATTGGGTCTTGTCCATCACATCATTCTCCTAATGATGTGATCCCGTTATCAACGACATCCAATGTCCATGGTCAGGAACCCGTAACCATCTATTGATCAACGAGCTAGTCAACTAGAGGCTTACTAGGGACATGGTGTTGTCTATGTATCCACACATGTATCTGAGTTTCCTATCAATACAATTCTAGCATGGATAATAAATGATTATCGTGAACAAGGAAATATAATAATAACCAATTTATTATTGCCTCTAGGGCATATTTCCAACAGTCTCCCACTTGCACTAGAGTCAATAATCTAGTTCACATCGCCATGTGATTAACACTCACAGGTCACATCGCCATGTGACCAACATCCAAAGAGTTTACTAGACTCAATAATCTAGTTCACATCACTATGTGATTAACACTCAATGAGTTCTGGGTTTGATCATGTTATGCTTGTGAGAGAGGTTGTAGTCAACGGGTCTTGCCATATTCAGATACCTATGTCATATCATAGATGTTGCTACCATGTTCCACTTGGAGCTATTCCAAATTTTTGCTCCATATACGTATCCGGTATCTCTTCTCAGAGTTATCCGGATAGGTGTTAAGCCTGCATCGACGTAACTCTTTATGTCGAACTCTTTATCACCTCCATAACCGAGAAACATGTCCTTATTCCTCTAAGGATAATTTTGACTGTTATCTGGTGATCCACTCCTAGATCACCTTTGTACCCTCTTGCCAGACATGTGGCAAGGCACACATTAGGTGCGGTACTCAGCATGGCATACCGTATAGAACCTATGACAAAAGCATAGGGGACGACCTTCGTCCTTCCTCTTTCTTCTGTCGTGGTCAATCTTAGAGTCTTACTCAACTTCACACCTTACAACTCAGGTAAGAACCCCTTCTTTGACTGATCTATTTTGAAATCCTTCAAAAACATGTCAAGGTGTGCGTTCTTTGAAAGTATCATCAGGAATCTTGATCTATCTCTATAGATCTTGATGCCCAATATGTAAGCAGCTTTATCTAGGTCTTCCTTTGAAAAACACTCTTCAAACAACCATTTATGCTTTCCAGAAATTCTACATTATTTTGGATCAATAATATGTCATCCACATATACTTATCAGAAATGTTGTAGTGCTCCCACTCACTTTCTTGTAAATACAAGTTTCTAACAAACATTGTATAAACCTAAAAGCTTTGATCACTCCATCAAAACATATATTCCGATTCCGAGATGCTTGCTCTAGTCCATAGAAGGATTGCTGGAGCCAACATACCTTTTAGCATCCTTAGGATCGACAAAACCTTTTATTGTATCACATACAACTTTTCTTATGAAAACATGGTAAGAAAAATTGTTTTAACATCCATCTGTAAGATTTCATAATCGAAAAATACAGCTAGTGCTAACATGATTTCGACGTACTTAAGCACCGCTACGGGTGAGAAATTCTCATCGTAGTCAACTCCTTGAACTTGTGAAAAGACCCTTTCCCACAAGTCAAGCTTCATAGATGGTAACATTACCGCCCACGTCCGTCTTCTTCTTAAAGATCCATTTATCTCAATGGCTTGCCGATCAACGGGCAAGTCCACCAAAGTCCATACTTTGTTCTGATATATGGTTCCTATCTCGGATTTCATGGCTTCTAACCATTTGTAGGAATACGGGCCCACCATCGCTTCTCCATAGCTCATAGGTTCATTGTTGTCTAACAACATGATATCTAAGACAGGATTACGTACCACTTAGGAGTAGTACATATCCTTGTCGACCTACGAGGTTCGATAGCAACTTGATCCGAAGCATCATGATCACTATCATTAACTTCCTCTTCAACAGACGTAGGCGCCACAGAAAACATCTTTCTGTGTTGCATCACTCTCTGGTTGAAGTAAAGGTTCGACAACCTCATCAAGTTCTATCTTCCTCCCACTCAATTCTTTCGAGAGAAACCCCTTCTCGAGAAAGGACGCGTTCTTAGCGACAAACAATTTGCCCTTGGATCTAAGATAGAAGGTATACCCTACTATCACCTTTGGGTATCCTATGAAGATGTGTTTGTCTGCTTTGGTTTCGAGCTTCTCCGGCTGAAGCCTTAAGCATCGCAGCCCCAAACATTAAGAAACGACAACTTTGGTTTCTTGCCAAACCAATGTTCATACGACGTCGTCTCAACGGACTTAGATGGTGTCCTATCTAAAGTGAATGCAGCTGTCTCTAACGCATAACCTCAAAATGAAAATGGTAGATTGATAAGAGACATCATAGATCGCACCATATCTCATAGTGTTCGATTACGACGTCCGGACACACCATTACCTTGTGGTGTTCCAGGTGGCTTCAACTGTGAAACAATTCCACAATGTCTTAAGTGATTGCCAAACTCATAACTCAGAATTGTTATGATGATTCTTAACTTCACTGTGAAATCACTTGAACTTTTCAAACGTTTCAGACTTGTGCTTCATTAAGTAGATATACCTATATCTACCCAAATCGTTAGTGAAGATGAGAAAATAGCGATATCCACCGCACGCTTCAATTCTCATTGGATCACACGCATCAGCATGCATGATTTCCATCAAGTCACATGCTCATTTCATTGTACCTGAAAACGGGGTCTTAGTCATCCTGCCCATGAGGCATGGCTCACATGTGCCAAGTGATTCAAAATCAAGTGACTCCAAACATCCATCGACATGGAGTTTCTTCATGCATCTTACGCCAATATGACCTAAGCGGTAGTGCCACGAGAAAGTGGTACTATAATTATTAACTCTACATCTTTTAGCGTGAACATGTGTATTACCATGATCGAGATTCAATGAACCATTCACATAGGGTGCATGACCATGAAAGGTATCATTCATGTAAACAGAATAACCATTATTCTCTAACTTAAATGAATGACCGTATTGCAATGAACATGATCTAATCATATTCATGCTCAACGTAGGCACCTGATAACATTTATCTAGGTTCAATACTAATCCCGAAGATAGATGGAGCGTGCGATGGTGATCTCATCAGCTTTGGAAACACTTCCAACACACATCCTCACCTCGCCCTTAGCCAATCTCCGTTTAGTCCGTAGCTTTTGCTTCAAGTCACCAATAATAGTAACTGAACCGGTATCAAATACCCAGGTGCTACCAGGAGTACTAGTGAGGTACACATTAATAACACGTATATACTTTGAAGTTGCCAGCCTTCTTATCTACCATGCATTTGGGGTAATTTCGCTACCAGTGACTGTTCCCCTTACAATAGAAGCATTTAGTCTCGGGTTTGGGTTCAACCTTGGGTTCCTTCACTGGAGCGGCAACTGGTTTGCCATCCATGAAGTTTCCCTTCTAGCCCTTGCCCTTCTTGAAACCAGTGGTCTTGTTAAACCATCAACACTTGATGCTCCTTCTTTGATTTCTACCTTTTGCGGTCTTAAGCACCGCGAACAGCTCCGGGATCAACTCCATCCCTTGCATGTAATGGTTCATCACGAAGATCTAGTAGCTTAGTGATAGTGGCTAGAGAACACTATCAATCACTATCTTATATAGAAGTTTAACTCCCACTTGATTTAAGTGATTGTAGCACCCAGACATTATAAGAACATGTTCATTAGCTAAGCTATTCTCCTCCATCTTGTTGGCAAAAGAACTTGTCAGAGGTCTCACACCTCTCAACACGGGCATGAGCCTGAAATCCCAATTTCAGCTCTTGGAACATCTCATATGTTCTATGGTGTTCAAAACGTCATTGGAATCCCGATTCTAAGCCGTAAAGTATGGTGCATTGAACTATCATGTAGTCATCAGGATGTGTCTGTCAGGTGTTCACAACATCCACAGACAACGTTGTAGGGGTTTGCACATCGAGCGGTGCATCAAAGACGTAAGCCTTCTGTGTAGCAGTGAGGACACTCCTCGGACTACGGACCTAGTCCGCATCATTGCTTACAATATCTTTCAACTTAATCTTTCTCTAGGAACGTATTGAAACAGGGAGCTACAACGTGAGCTATTTATCTACAACATATTTGCGAAGACAATTTAGACTATGTTCATGATAATTGGGTTCATCTAATCAAATTATTTAATGAACTCCCACTTAGATAGACATCCCTCTAGTCATCTAAGTGAAACATGATCCGAATCGACTAGGCCGTGTCCGATCATCACGTGAGACGGACTAGTCATCAACAGTGAACATCTCATGTTGATCGTATCTTCTATACGACTCATGTTTGACCTTTCGGTCTTCCGTGTTCCGAGGCCATGTCTGTACATGCTAGGCTCGTCAAGTCAACCTAAGTGTTACGCATGTGTCCCGAGGCCATGTCTGTACATGCTAGGCTCGTCAACACCCATTGTATTCGAACGTTAGAATCTATCACACCCGATCATCACATGGTGCTTCGAAACGACGAACCTTTGCAACAGTGCACAGTTAGGGGGAACACTTTTCTTGAAATTTTAGTGAGGGATCATCTTGTTTAAGCTCCCGTCGTTCTAAGCAAATAAGATGTAAAACATGATAAACATCACATGCAATCAAATAGTGACATGATATGGCCAATATCATTTTGCTCCTTTTGATCTCCATCTTCGGGGCTCCATGATCATCGTTGTCACCGGCATGAAACAATGATCTCCATCATCATGATCTCCATCATCATGTCTTCTTGAAGTTATCTCGTCATCTATTACTTCTACTACTACAGATAACGCTTTAGCAATAAAGTAAAGTAATTACATGACGTTTATGTTGACACGCAGGTCATAAATAAATTAAGACAACTCCTATGGCTCCTGCCGGTTGTCATACTCATCGACATGCAAGTCATGATTCCTATTACAAGAACATGATCAATCTCATACATCACATATATCATTCATCACATCCTTTTGGCCATATCACATCACACGGCACATGCTGCAAAAACAAGTTAGACGTCCTCTAATTGTTGTTGCAAGTTTTTACGTGGCTGCTATAGGTTTCTAGCAAGAACGTTTCTTACCTACGCCAAAACCACAACGTGATATGCCAATTTATATTTACCCTTCATAAGGACCCTTTTCATCGAATCCGATCCGACTAAAGTGGGAGAGACAGACACCCGCCAGCCACCTTATGCAACTAGTGCATGTCAATCGGTGGAACCAGTCTCACGTAAGCGTATGTGTAAGGTCGGTCCGGGCCGCTTCATCCCACGATGCCGCCGAATCAAGATAAGACTAGTAACGGCAAGCAAATTGACAATATCCACGCCACAACTGCTTTGTGTTCTACTCGTGCATAGAAACTACACATAGACCTAGCTCTTGATGCCACTGTTGGGGATCGTAGCAGAAATTTAAAATTTTCTACGCATCACCAAGATCAATCTATGGAGTAATCTAGCAACAAGGGGAAGGAGAGTGCATCTACATACCCTTGTAGATCGCTAAGCGGAAGCGTTCAAGTGAACGGGGTTGATGGAGTCGTACTCGTTGTGATCCAAATCACCGATGATCCTAGTGTCGAACGGACGGCACCTCCGCGTTCAACACATGTACGGTTGGGAGACATCTCCGCCTTCTTGATCCAGCAAGGTGAGAGGAGAAGTTGAGGGAAAACTCCGACAGCACGACGGCGTGGTGGTGATGGAGCTCGTGGTTCTCCGGCAGGGCTTCGCCAAGCACTACGGAGGAGGATGAGGTGTTGGAGGAGGAAGAGGGCTGCGCCAGGGGAAGGGTTTCAGCTGCTCTCTCTCTCTCCCTCACTATATATAGGGGGAAGGGAGGAGGGGTCACCCTAGGGTTCCCTAGGAGAGGGGCGGCGGCCATAGGGGAAACCCTAGATGGGTTTGGGCGCCCCCACCCCCTAGGAAACTTGCCCCCCAAGCCGGGAGGGGCGGCTGCACTAGGGGTGGCGCCCCCACCTCTCCTGGTTACATGAGATGGGGTGGGAGGGGCGCTCAGCCCCTTAGTGGGCTGATGTGCCCTCTCCCCTTGGCCCATAAGGCCCCCCAATGCTTGTCGGGGCCTCCGAAACCCCTTTCGGACACGCTGGTCATCACCTGGTACCCCCGGAACAATTCCGGACTCCAATACCCTTCGTCCAATATACCGATCTTCACCTCCGGACCATTCCGGAGCTCCTCGTCATGTCCGGGATCTCATCCGGGACTCCGAAAAAGCTTCGGTAACCACATACTATTTCCCATAACAACTCTACGTCACCGAACCTTAAGTGTGTAGACCCTATGGGTTCGGGAACCATGCAGACATGACCGAGACAACCCTCCAGCTAATAACCAACAGCGGGATCTGGATACCCATGTTGGCTCCCACATGTTCCACGATGATCTCATCGGATGAACCACAATGTCGAGGATTCAATCAATCCCGTATACAATTCCCTTTGTCCAGCGGTATTGTACTTGCCCGAGATTCGATCCTCGGTATCCGATACCTTGTTCAATCTCGTTACTGGCAAGTCTCTTTACTCGTTCTGTAACACATCATCCCGTGATCAACTCCTTGGTCACATTGTGCACATTATGATGATGTCCTACCGAGTGGGCCCAGAGATACCTCTCTGTTTACACGGAGTGACAAATCCCAGTCTCGATTCATGCCAATCCAATAGACACTTTCGGAGATACTTGTAGTGTACCTTTATAGCCACCCAGTTACGTTGTGACGTTTGGCACACCCATAGCACTCCTACGGTATCCGGGAGTTGCACAATCTCATGGTCTAAGCAAATGATACTTGTCATTAGAAAAGCTTTAGCATACGAACTACACGATCTTTGTGCTAGGCTTAGGATTGGGTCTTGTCCATCACATCATTCTCCTAATGATGTGATCCCGTTATCAACGACATCCAATGTCCATGGTCAGGAAACCGTAACCATCTATTGATCAACGAGCTAGTCAACTAGGGACATGGTGTTGTCTATGTATCCACACATGTATTTGCTTTGTGCAGGTACGAGGGACTCGTGTGTAGCCTCCTACTGGATTGATACCTTGGTTCTCAAAAACTGAGGGAAATACTTACGCTACTTTGCTGCATCATCCTTTCCTCTTCGGGGAAATCCAACGTAGTGCTCAAGAGGTAGCAGTCTTTGAGGGGTGTTTGTCCTTGGTCATCTTTTCGGCTTCACAAGCTCCACACAAATGGTCCTTGAGGAATTTGACACCCTCAATGCCAAAGACATGCTTCTTCTTCACGAGCGTGTGCAAGTTCCTCATCCCAGCATGACCAAGTCGTCGATGCCATAGCCAGCCTTCTGAAGCTTTTGCAAGTAGACATGTAGGAGGTTGTGGTCCTGTAGAGAAATCAACAATATACAAATCTCCTCTCCTAAAGCCTTTGAAGACTTTGGAATTGTCAGCTTCCATGATCACAACACAATGATACTTGCTAAAGAAAACAACCATATCAAGGTCACAAAGCATTAAGACAGACATGAGGTTGAACCCTAAGGACTCAACAAGCATGATTTTGTCCATGTGTGGATCCTTTGAGATTGCAACCTTACCTAGACCCAATACCTTGCTTTCGCCTTTGTCAGCGTAAGTGATTTGCTTCAGATGTGATGGAGATAAAGCAGAGTCCATCAATAAGCTCCTGTCACCAGTCATGTGATTTGTACATCCACTATCGAGGACCCACTCAGTGGCTTTGGGTTGATCATCCTGCAGATGAATTAGTGCAACTTACGAACTCATATACTTCATCAGTGAAGAATATGATATCAATTTCATCAAATCAATTTCATTAAGCAATAGAACAGATAAAACAGTATGAGGACATGAGAAATGAGAATTCATTTCTTCATGATTAGCTTGTGTCCTTTCAAGCATATTAAGGTCTCCAGCAAATTCTTCAAACGATTAAGTTCGTCTGGAGACCTGACCCTGCATAAGAGATTAGTTCTTTTTCTTCACCACCCACATCTGAAGGGGTGGCAAAGAGTTCATCATTCTGCGAGCTCCATAAGAGAAAGGTGGCATAGATGCCAATCTACTTCATTTCACATAAGAGGGATTAGGGTAAGCATAAGAGTAAGCAGAGAAATTCTTTGAGGATTTATGAACATAATGATTTGAAGAATAATGCACATGTCCATAATCCTTAGATCTTCCCTGCGAAATAGACAGGTTAGCACGATGATGCTCATATGAGGACTTTGATCCTTTTGAGGAATTTGATCCATGTGAGGAATTTGGTCCGTATGAGGACTTGGATACATATGAAGAATTTGGTCCATATGAAGAATTTGATCTGGGGTTCCTATTCTTCATAGGTGGTGGCATGATGACATTCACCGAAAGATTTTCAAGGCACCTTTTGGGAACCCAGATTTTCTTCATAGGAGGACCGTTCCTACAGTTAGTGCCACATATCTAGCAAATACTTCACCATTCTGATTTTTGAACAGTTTATAGTTGGATTCAATTGACGCATCAGAAGAATATGAAGATTCACATGTAAAGCCAGATAAAGTAGATGGATCCACTGAAGGTCCCTTTGCAGCAACCCATGAGGTTTTGGGATACTGCTCAAGTTTCTAGTAGGTCCCATCAGCATTAAGTTTCCTCTCAAAGGCAATACCCTCTTTCCTAGGGTTCCTGTTGAGGAGTTTCTTTTTAAGCACATCACAAAGATCCTAATGCCCTTTGAGGCTTTTGTACATGCCTATCATATACAATTCCTTCAGCCCTGCATCATCAGTGATACTAGGAATGTCCTCAGATGAGGAATTAGTGATAGCAGAGGCAGTTGAAGAATTTGCAGCAATGGAAGTATTTGAGCATTCAGGTGAAGAATTAGCACATTCACGTTCAATGCACTTCAAACATGGAGGAATAAATTCTTCCTGAGTAGCGCTGATTTGTTGAGCAATTAATGAATCACGCTCCTTTTGAAGATCTTCATAACTCACTCTTAACTACTCAAGATCTTGCTTTCTTTGAAGAAATTCATAAGAAAGCTTCTCATGATCAGATAGGAGGGTGTTATGATGACCTTGAAGATTGTCAAACTTGGACTAAAGTCTCTGAAGATTTTCTGTCAAAATTTTAGTGCGATTCATTTCCTCGCCCAACATATCATTGCTTTTATCTAGTATGTTTTGAACCCTTGCCAGAGCCTTTTGCAGTTTCACAGCAATCTTAGCAAGTTTAGAATAGTTGGGTTTAAGGTTTTCATCAGGTTCATCCTCACTTGATTCAGAGGAGGGATATTTGAGTACCTTTGCACCTTTTGCCATGAAGCAATAGGTGGGAGCATAGTCATCATCGCGGTCGTCAGTGGTGTTGGAGAGGTCCTTTTCCTCAGAGTTGAAGATGGACTTGCTGACGAATGCGGTAGCGAGGGCTAGGCTCGCCACACTAGAGTCTGACTCCTCAAATTCCTCCTCTTCCTCATTTTCCTCAGATTCAGCCTCAGAGTCCATTTCCTTGCCAATGAATGCCCGAGCCTTCTTGGAGTTGCTCTTCTTGTGAGATGAAGACCTTGAAGGTTTTGATGAAGAGTACTTTGAAGATTTCTTCTTCTTCTTTGAATCCCTAGAACTGTAGTTCTTGTACTTCTTCTTCTTTGATTCCTTTTCCCACTGACGACAATCTTGAATGTAGTGACCGGGTTTCTTGCATTTGTGACAGAGTCTCTTCTTGTAATAATGGGATGAGGAATCTGATCTTAAGTCACCACTTCTTGAGGATTTTCCAAAACGACCATGTCTTGAGAACTTCTGGAATTTCCTCACGAGCATTGCTAGCTCCTGGCTCAGTTCTTCAGGGTCACCAAGGCTGCTATTAGAATCTTCACCTTCTGATTCAGGCACTGCCTTGCCCTTCAGAGCTCGTGATCTGCCATAGCTGGGTCCATAGAGATCTCTATTCTCAGCAAGCTGGATCTCATGAGTGTTTAGCCTCTTGAGGATATCAGCGGGATCAAGTGACTTATAGTCTCCACATTCTTGTATCATCAATGCCAAAGTATCAAATGAGGAATCAAGCGATCTCAGCAATTTCTTCACCACCTCATGGTCGGTGATGTCAGTGGCACGAAGTGCTTGAAACTCATTTGAGATGTCAGTGAGGCGATCGAAGGTTTGCTGAACATTTTCATTGTCGAGTCTTTTGAAGTGGTTGAAGAGATTGCGAAGAACATCAACTCGAGAGTCACGCTGTGTTGAGACGCCTTCATCGACCTTGGACAGCCTGTCCCAGATAAGCTTTGTTGTTTCCAAAGCACTCACTCTACCATACTGCCCTTTGCTCAGATGGCCACATATGATGTTCTTCACTTGAGAGTCGAGTTGCTTGAATCTCTTCACATCAGCAGCGTTGATGGTGGGAGTGACAGAGGGAACACCATTCTCCACAACGTACCAGAGATCGTTATCAATTGCCTCAAGATGCATGCGCATCTTGTTCTTCCAGTAGGGGTTGTCCATCCCATCAAAGGTAGGACACCCAATAGAAACCTTGATCATACCTGCGGTCGACATAACTAAAACTCTAGGCGGTTAAACCAAAATCACGCAGAACAAGGGAGCAACTTGCTCTGATACCGATTGAAAGTGCGTTAAGTCAACTAGAGGGGGGGTGAATAGACGATTTTTATGAATTCTTCACTGAGGAATTTCTAGGCGAGGAAATTCCTGAGCGAAGAATTACTTGCAACAGAATAAGTACTGAGAAGTAAACATAACAGAACATGATCATGGTCTTCATGATGAAATGAAAACAAGTGCAGAGTACAGAAAGCGTAAGCACAGGATAAAATAGGATGAAGACAAACAGACTGAAGAAATTGAACTGAGGAAATTGAGAAAGTCTTCAGTCAAAGTCTTTGAACAGATATGAACAAGCACACACATTGTAATGAGGAAATGAAAGGGTTGAGGAATTAGAAACAGTTAGCTCGATGAAGACAATGATTTGGTAGACTAGTTCCAACTGTTGTGACAGTTGTACGTCTGGTTAGGGCGGCTAGGTATTCAAACCTGAGGACACACAGTCCCGGACACCCTGTCCTGAACATGCAGTCTAGAACACTCAGTCCTCACCATATTCCCCTTGAGCTAAGGTCACACAGACCTCGCCAATTCTCTCGTGGTAAGTCTTCAGGTGACTTCCAAACCTTCACAGACTCGGTCACTCGGTGATCCACAATTACCTCTTAGATGCTCTAGACCATGACGCCTAACCATCTGGAAGATGCACAGTTTTCAAAGGTAACAAGCGTTGGATCCACGCAGGATCAATCTCTTCAGTGATGCTCAATCACTTTGGGTTTGTAGGTGTTTGGGTTTGGGTTTTCCTCACTTGATGATTTTCGCTCAAAGTCCTCGGAGGATGGGATGCTCTCAAATGACAAGTGTCAGTTTCTCTCGGAGCAGCCAACCAGCTAGTGGTTGTAGGGGGCGGCTATTTATAGCCTAGGGAGCAGCCCGACATGATAAGACATAAATGCCCTTCAATGATATGACCGTTAGGTGGAAGGATATTTTGGGACAGCTGGCGCGTAGCACAGCAACGGTCGGAAATTTGTCTAACAAATTCCTCAGGGCTATCATGTTCCTCACTTGTAGGCAATCCGCACTTGCGAATTCCTAACTCCTTAGTCAGAACAAATTCCTCAAACACCAGAAGAGCTTCGCCTCTCTCACTGAAGAAATTTGACTAAACTGTATGAGATTTCCAATGGCTTCACTCGAAGGGATTGGTAGGTGTAGGATTTTGAGTTGAGCATCACTTCAAAAAGTTTCCTTAGTATTTCCTCGACCCCCTTTAACAGTACAGTGTTTCCTATGACTCAAGAAAGAGAAAATGAAACTATGAAAACAAAAGTCTTCACGCTTCATGTTCCTCGAATGAATACCAAGTCTTCAAGATCACACCAATCTCTTCACTTTCAAAGTCTTCAGAAATCCAAAGTCTTCAGTCGAAGAACTTCATTTTTAGGGGTCGACTTTCTCTGTAAATATCAAACTCCTCATAGACTTATAGACCTGTGTACACTCAAAAACGCATCAGTCCCTTAACCTATAAGTCTTCAATACACCAAAATCACTAAGGGGCACTAGATGCACTTACAATTTCAGAAGTCCAACTATGTCTACATAGGCAGTACAACCATGTATGACCAGAAGTTAACAGGCTTTCAAAATGTTAGAAATTTACGTAGTAGAAGATCAACCATGTACACCAAGGCAGTAATATAACATGTATACCAACAAGTTAACCTAATTTCTTATGTATATCCAGAAGTTCACCTATGTACACAAAGGCAGTAATACCATATAAGCCAAGCAGTTCAGCTAATTTATTCGCCTATATGAAGCAGAAGGTCAGCTATGTACGCCTAGGCAGTGCTACAAACACAAAAACTACAACAAATGTACAAATGCTCTCAAAAGGAGTGAACATGAGAGATTCGTACCTGATTATCAGTAGCATCATCATCATCGTCATCCTCGTCATCAGCGTTGAAATCAGCATCATCCTTGTCGTCTGGATTAACACGAGAACGCTTCTTGACACCCTTGTTGACCTCTGCAGGTGCAACCTTGCACTTAACGCCGCATTTCTTCCCCTTACCAGATGCACAAGCACCAAGCGGAGAAGGTGTAGGCTCCGCAGTGGCAAGCACACAAGGACTATGGCGTGGCGTACCACCAAGGGCTAGCTCTTCCTCTTCAACAAGTTCTGCAGCCCTTGAAACACGTGGGCTCCTCCGAGAGTAACTTCACCAACTAAATGCTTCCTCGCAGCAGTCTTCTTGATTTTCTTCTTCATAGGAACAACCATGCCATCGGTGCCACACGACATGTCTTCCTCAGCAACAGAGCAATGCCCAACCATGAGCTCAGGAACATCAACAGATTCAGGAACATCAGAACATTTCTGAAGGCGGGTCACCATCTTCTTGTCAAAATTTTCATGCTTCTTCCTCTTGTGTTGGTCCTTCAAAAGAAGCTGAAGAGGCACATCCTCAGGTTGCGTGACAGGTTCAGTGCCATCAATAGACTACGACTGCGTCTCTGACATCTGAAGAGAGCACAAAGGATCCGGAACGGAATCACAACCTTCGACTGATGGAGCCCCCTGCTCGGCAGCAACAGTGTTTTCTGATAAACCCAACTCAGATAGAACATCGTTTATGGTGTTTACAGCTTCCTCCTCTATGGACACATCTGCAAGAACACGAAAAGCATAGTAAAAAGGAAAAAAAGTCAGGAACAAAAACAAAAACACATGACAGGAACAAGTTAAAAAAACATGGCTCCAGAATTTAAAATAAAAAGAAAAGGAGTTGCACATACTAGGTGAAGCAAGAGCTGCAGAAGCAAGATCCTCGAGGCTTGAATTATTCTCAAGCTCGAAGCAACCTTGATACTTCTCCAATGTATCTACTTTTTCTCATGGTTTTCCTCTTGTTTTGGACTCTAATTTGCATGATTTGAATGAAACTAACCCCGGACTAATGTTGTTTTCAGCAGAACTACCATGGTGTTGTTTTTGTGCAGAAATAAATGTTCTCGGAATGGAATGAAACTTTTTGAGGATTTTTTATATCAATAAAGAGAATTTCTGGAGCCAAGATCTGCCGGAGAGGGGCACCTGGGTGGGCACAATCCACCAGGGCGCGCCCCCCTCTCCTGGCGTGCCCAAGTGGGTTGTAGCCACCTGGTGGCCCGGCTGATGACCCCCCTAATACTATAAATTCACATATTTCTAGAAAAAAAAATCAAGGAAAAAGAATTATCATGATCCACGAGACGGAGCCTCTGCCAAGCCCTGTTCTTCCTCGGAGGGCAGATCTAGAGTCCGTTTGGGGCTCCGGAGAGGGGGATATTCGATCTTCGTCATCACCACCCTATCTCCATCGCCAATTCCATGATGCTCCCTGTCGGTGTCAAAACCGGCGGATCTCGGGTAGGGGGTCCTGAACTTTGCGTCTAGGCGGATGGTAATAGGAGGCAGGGGACACGAAGTTTTACCCAGGTTCAGGCCCTCTTGATGGAGGTAAAACCCTATGTCTAGCTTGATTAATATTGATGATATGGGTAGTACAAGAGTAGATCTACCACGAGATCAGAGAGGCTAAACCCTAGAAGCTAGCCTATGGTATGATTGTCTGTTGTCCTACGGACTAAAACCCTCCGGTTTATATAGACACCGAAAAGGGCTAGGGTTACACAAGGTCGGTTACAAAGGAGGAGATATACATATCCGTATTGCCTAGCTTGCCTTCCACGCCAAGTAGAGTCCCATCCGGACACGAGACGAAGTCTTCAATCTTGTATCTTCATAGTCTAACAGTTCGGCCAAAGGATATAGTCCGGTTGTCCGGAGACCCCCTAATCCAGGACTCCCTTAGTAGCCCCTGAACCAGGCTTTCAATGACGATGAGTCTGGCACGCAGCATTATTTTCGGCATTGCAAGGCGGGTTCCTCCTCCGAATACACCATGGAAGAATTTGAATACAAGGATAGTGTCCGACCCTGCAAAATAAGTTCCACATACCACCGCAGAGAGAATAATATTTTTGCAAATCTAATTTGCTGACTTGTTTTGGCAACATGACATTATGTCATGCCCGGTGATTATTCGAATCGTTTCCTTTAACTAGCCCCGCACATAACGTGAGGCAGTTTTTTGACATGTCTCGTCAAAGCAGAGATCGTGTCCCCTTATCACGGGATTCTCATCAATACGGGTGTGGGTAACCCAACCACGCCATCGATTACGGCGTTTGGGGGATAAGTGAGTTTTACCAGGCTAGTGGGGATGCATAGTTTCGTCCGCCCATATAAAGGGATAAGGATTTACCTTTTCATCCACGCCTTCTTCCTTCTTTGCTCATCCATTTTCGCACACTCGAGCTCCAGCGCCCAAGTCCGCATTTCCCACCTCAACCCTCTCCAACCATGTCCGGAGCGGGAGGCAGGTGGATGGTCTCCTCCATCACAGAGGGACACATCAAGAAGCTGAGGAGAGCCGGATACCTGCTCGACGACATCGCGCACCGGCTCCCAGAAGAGGGGCATCTCATCCCCACCCCCAGGCCCCATGAGATGGTAGTGTTCCTTACCCATTTCCTCCACGGACTGGGATTCCCTCTCCACCCATTCGTCCGGGGGCTCATGTTCTACTACGGCCTGGATTTCCATGATCTGGCCCCGAACTTCATCCTCAACATCTCGGCGTTTATCGTCTTGTGCGAGGCCTTCCTCCGCATCAAGCCCCACTTCGTCTTATGGGTGAAGACCTTCAACGTCAAGCCGAAGGCAGTGAGCGGCCGCCGGGCGGAGTGCGGAGGCGCCATGGTGGGCAATATGCCCAACGTCACATGGCTCGAGGGCTCCTTCATGGAGACCATAAAGGGGTGGCAATCGGGGTGGTTCTACATCACTGAGCCGCGTGACCCTAAATGGGCAGCCGCCCCCGAGTTCCGATCTGGCATCCCCACGCGGCTGACCTCCTGGCAAGAGAAGGGTCGGTCCTGGGGTAGTTCGGGAGAGCTGACCGGACTCCAAACATGTATTCAAAACATGGTGAACAAGAAGCTCAAACTTGTCAATGTAGTCCAGGTCATGCTCATCCGCCGGATCCTCCCATGCCAACAACGGGCTTTCAACTTGTGGGAGTTCGACCCGGACCAGCACCAAACTCTGAACAGGCTCTTCGACACAACTCACGAAGATACCTGGAAGGTGCTATTCAAGAGCGTCGAGGTTCCCCCTCCCACTACCAAGGACTGCAGATTCTGCACGAAGCGCCAAGCCAGCGCGGTAAGCTGTTTTACCTCTCACAGGATACTTGTTTTCCATAGTTTGATTCTATGTGGGATCTAAGCTCCCGTACCTTTGACAGGACTGGCAAGAGACAGCCGGACAGATCGACTGTCCGGCTCCTTTGCCCGAAGGCCCGAAGGCCCGAAGGCCCAGCAGACGCTCTCCTGGCGAAGATGCTGACTCCGGCTCCTTATACGGTGCCGGAGAAGACCAAGAAGGCCAAGGGAACCCGAAAGAGTTCCCGATGCCAGGCATCATTGGACTCACCGTCTGATGACTCTACGGCACACTCCTCCCCCGAAGACGAGGAGGCAGAAGAAGATGCTCCCCCTCCAGACGGGGGAGACAAGAAGAGGAAGGCCGCCCCAACTGGGGAGGCCGAAGGGTCTAAGAAGGGAAGGACTCTCCTTCCGGATAGTTCTACCACCGCCGCCGATGGCCAAGACGAGTGGCTTCCCAGGGTCAAGCCCCTGGGGAAGTCGTAAGTATTCGAATACTAGAGTGACTCATAGCATTCCTCTGTTGCACTGCTTCCCCTAACGCCGAATATGATTATGCAGGCTGCCACGAGCCCATATCGATGTATCGTCGGACGGCTCCCTGGGCTCGTCGGATATGGATAGCGATCCACTTCCGATCGCCACCTCCCCTTACCCTGCGGACGACACTGAGGTATTGTCTCACGAGGCACCGGGTCGAGGGGAGACAGTTCCGGAGGCGCCTCAAGGCGACCTTCCGGACTCCAGGAGCAGAGGGGACAGGGCCCCGGAGGGCTCCGAGTTTGGCCCTCAGCCGAACACCGCGCCGGAACCTCCAGTGGTTCCAGACTCGGGCAGGCGGCCTTCTTCCAAGAGGGGCAAGATGCCTGTACCGGTGACCTCTGCCCATCCAGAGGCGCTGGACAATCTGCTGGAAGCGCTTCACAGCGCTTCCATCGACGAGGAGCACCGTACTCTTATGAGTGCGGTGGTCCAGAAGGTTCAGTCCGCCAAGAGCGAACTGACTGAAGCCTGTGCCAGCCTCCTAACGGGCTTTGAGGTAAGTGTTTAAAATATAGGAAAAATATTACCGCATAGACAGTAGCCCCTGATGCTTTGTTCGGTATTCACAAAGAAAAGCCGAACAGAGGATCAAACAATATCGCAGGAGTCTAATATAAGTATGTCAATATGCATATGCAGGCTTCGCTGCTAGCATCTGCCGCACTGACTGCGGAGGTCGCGGTACTGAAGCAGGACCTTAAAGGGTCCCAGGACGAGCTCGACCTTGCCAAGAGGCAGCTCGAGGAGAACAAAGGTAAGTAATACCTAGTTTATGGATATGTATAAAAAGAATGCGATTGCAAAATGACAGGATCATCATGAATTTGCCAGGGGCCACGACCGAAGTGGCAACCCTAAGGCAAGCGTTGTCCGAGGCCGAAGATAAAGCGGCCAAGGAGCGCACCGAGCGGGAAAGGCAAGAGACTCGGGTGGGCGAGGTGCAGCAAGAGCTACAGGCTCTCGTGACGAAGCATGAGGCATTGCAGCTTGACTCGAAGACGCGAGAGTCTGAGCTTGCTGTGGCCCTCGAGACCGCAAAAAGTGCCAAGGCCGAAGCCCAAAAGGCCCTCCGGGAGATTGACGCGATGAAGAAAATAGTGGCAGGTAAGGCATTCTATATGCAAAGCAAGCATGGGAAAGTAAATTACCTATTACTTACCCGAATCCGGAGCTCTCCAGGAGCATTCACAGATTTGCCCCGCAGCGTGTCGGATGCCGCACAGTTTTACCAGGCCGGGGAGGGAAGCTCAACGGAGAAGCTGTTCTGGTCTCAGTATACTGGGACCGAACACCCGGTGCCTATGAGCGACCAGCTGAAGCAGCTGGTCGAGCTACACAAAGCGGCCGAACAGGCCATGAAGGGCTTTATAGTCCGGCTGTGGCCTGGCGACGCCCTTCCGGACAGCTATTTTGGCCTGGTGAGGCGGCTTGTGGACGCCTGTCCACGGCTGGAGGTCGTCAAGCGGTCTGTCTACATCGAAGGTGCACGCCGGGCTTTCGCCCGCGTGAAGGTGCAATGGGCCAAGCTAGACGCCGTGAAGCTGATCAAGGAGGGACCGCTGCAGGGCAACGAGCATCGCACCCCCGAAATTTATTATGAGGGTGTCCTGAAGGGTGCCCGTCTTGTAGCGGACGAATGTTCAAAGGATGTAATATTTGAGTAAACGTGCTCGTGTGATCCTGTATGATGAAAACTTGTTTCATATGCGCTATGCAACGCTTGTTTGAATTTAAAATATTATCTTCTGTTTGGCTGTTTATCCAATCTGAGAGATGGCTAGTCCTCGGCTTCTGCCCCCATGCCGCAAGTGCTGGGGTGTTCGGGATAAACCTGATCACTCTTGTTCCCATTTTTGGGTCCTTTGAGGGAGGTGCTCAGCACAACGAACAAGGCAACCGGACTAATAATGCTTTATCACTCTCACTTAGCCATAGAATTCTATAATTTTAAATTTTGGCAAAGCCCCTGGTATTCGGAAGGCCGAATTCGGGGCGCGATACACACCTTTAAGCCGGACAGGACCGGCTCCTCGCTCTAAGCGGCATAAGTCTTTAGGGACTCGAAACCTCGCCGAACAGCGACCAGTCTCTAGCCTTATCATGACAGTCAGTTTTAGCTTTCTCTACTGAGGTGCTTAGCCCAGCAGAATCGAGGCACAATCGTAGTAGTTCTCCTAGCGCTACCTTAGACGATAGAGCGGAACGTAAGGTACCAAAACATAGGAGCCGAGCAAACCCAACATTTGACCAAAGACATGATTCGGAGCTGATGTATATAATGCTATAAGTTCGGAGTGGCGCACTTGTGAAAGTGTTCGGACTTCTCACACCATATTGTGGGGTACTTAAGCCCCTCGTGTGTTGGCCGTACCAAAGTGTACGGTTGCAAGGTGTCATTAATGAACACATATATATATATAACAAGAATGCAATAATAGTCATAATGTTATGCGTTGTTTATTCAAAGAGATGTGTTAAAGCAAAATGATATAGATAGTTCGATAAGCAAAAAAGTAGGACTATGTCCCTTCCAAGGGCAAGCTGAGGAATAGTATTAAAGCAAATATTTCACTCGTTATCGTAATCCACCTGGGAGTTCCGTGGTGTGACGTAGCTTTCTGCCTCTCTTGGTTGCTGCATCATGTGTTCGGCAATCATGCTGCCAGACAAGGTTTCCAGAGATTAAAGTCCTGAAAGAGAAAAATAACAAAGCAGGAAGCCCCTAGTGCGGTTTAGGCCGTGTCTTGGAGCGTGCAGTAGTTGTGCCCCCTCCCCACCTGTGCCCATGGTATTTTTAATGCATAATTATGTACGCGTGGCACGGATTTAACCGTTTGGCTGGGACTGGGGTGGGGGCCGCATTGCTACGCGAGCTCAGATCGTGCCAGGTGGTCTAGTTGCCGATTATTCCGAGCGCGCTTGAAGGTGTCCGGGTCTTGAAACACCGAACTGGTGGATTGCCTTGAGAGGCTGCTTTGCGCTTCTGCTGCGAGGGCCATAGTGTGCTCCTTTGTTTGGAGAGAGCGCTCTATGTTTCCATTAACTGTAATAACCCCACGAGGTCCTGGCATCTTGAGCTTGAGGTATGCATAAAGCAGTACCGCATTGAATCTCGCAAATGCGGTTTGCCCGAGCAGTGCATGATAACCCCTGCGGAACGGGACTATATCGAAGATTAATTCTTCGCTTTGGAAGTTATTCGGGGATCCGAAGACCACTTCTAGTGTAATTGAACCTGTGCAATGGGCCTCTACACCTGGAATGACGCCTTTAAAGCTCATTTTCGTGGGTTTGATCCTTGAGGGGTCTATACCCATTTTGCGCATTGTGTCCTGATAAAGCAGGTTCAGGCTGCTGCCGCCATCCATAAGGACTTGAGTGAGGTGAAATCCGTCAATGATTGGGTCTAGGACCAGTGCGGCGAATCCGCCATGACGGATACTAGTGGGGTGGTCCCTACGATCGAAGGTGATCGGATAGGAGGACCATGGGTTGAACTTTGGGGCGACTGGCTCCAACACATATACGTCCTTGAGCGCACGCTTCCGCTCCCTCTTGGGGATGTGGGTTGCGTATATCATGTTCACCGTCCACACTTGTGGGGGGGACCTCTTCTGTCCTTCGGTATTCGGCTGCTGGGGCTCTTCCCCGTCATTGCTATGTGGCCCCTTATCTTTGTCTTCGGCAATTAGCTTTGTCGGCCTGCTTGAACACCCAACAATCCCTGTTGGTGTGGTTGGATGGCTTGTCGGGGGTGCCGTGTATTTGGCGCGAGTGATCGAGTATATGGTCCAAACTGGACGGGCCCGGAGTGCTTCTTTTGAATGGCTTTTTCCGCTGACCGGGTTTAGAGCCTTTGAATCCGGCATTGACTGCCGTATCTTCAGTATTATCGCTGTTAATGCGGCGCTTATGTTTGTTGCGACGTGACCTGCTATTGCCGTCCTTGGTATCCGAAGTACCATGGTTCTTTGACATATTGTTACTGCGAGCCAGCCAGCTGTCTTCTCCCGCACAAAAGCGGGTCATGAGTGTCGTGAGGGCTGCCATAGATTTCGGCTCTTCCTGACCAAGGTGCCGGGCTAGCCACTCGTTGCGGATGTTGTGTTTGAAAGCTGCTAGGGCCTCTGCATCCGGACAGTCGACGATTTGATTTTTCTTTGTTAGGAACCGAGTCCAGAATTGCCTGGCCGATTCTTCTGGCTGCTGAATTATGTGGCTCAAGTCATCGGCATCTGGTGGTCGCACATAAGTGCCCTGAAAGTTGTCGAGGAATGCGGCTTCCAGATCTTCCCAACAGCTAATGGACTCTGCTGGCAGGCTGTTAAGCCAATGCTGCGCTGGTCCTTTGAGCTTTAGTGGGAGGTATTTGATGGCGTGTTAGTCATCACCGCGGGCCATGTGGATGTGGAGGAGGTAATCCTCGATCCATACCGCAGGATCTGTTGTGCCGTCGTATGATTCAATATTTACAGGTTTGAAACCTTCTGGGATTTGATGATCCATTACTTCGTCTGTGAAGCATAAGGGGTGTGTGGCGCCTCTGTATTGGGCTATATCACGATGCAGCTCGAATGGGTCTTGCTCGCTGTGTTCGGCCCGGCCGGATTTACTTTTACTGTATCCGGCGTGACGTTTATCGTCTCACATAGTGGCGCGCCCTCATGATCCGTAGATCAATCTTGCATGTTTTGCTTTGTCCTCCAATACGTCTCGCAGGTCTAGTGTGTTTCCCCATGCTTTTTTATTTGAATGGCGTCGGGGTGCCGGCTGAGCTTTTGGCTGGAATGCCTCTCTATCATGGCCACGAGGTGGCCGATCAGCCGCGTCATACGCTTCTTCCTCCAGTCGAGGTAGCAACCTGCATTTTGGGTAACTCTTGGAGGGGCGCTCGAGTTTATATTCCTCGGCCGCGAGGACTTCAGTCCATCTATCAGCTAGCAGATCTTGATCAGCTTGAAGCTGTTGCTGCTTTTTCTTAAGGCTATTTGTCGTGGCCATAAGCCGGCGCTTGAAGCACTCTTGTTCGACGGGATCCTCTGGCACGGTGAATTTGTCATCGCCGAGGCTTGCCTCGTCTTCGAAGGGGGGCATGTAATTATCATCCTCCGCTTCTCCATCTGTCGCTCTCTCAGGAGGGCTGGCTCCTCCATCCTCCTGCTCTAACTCTTGCTGGAGGAGGTTGTTGTTGTCTTCGGCACTATCCAGAGTGTTATTACCTCCTATGCTGGTATCACCACTTTTGCTTTGGTGGGACTTAGAGCGGCGCCGCTGACATCGGCGCTTGGGTTGCTTCTTAGAGGGGTCATCCTCCGCTGTCTCGTCGCCATTGCCTTCTTTGGGTGTGTCCACCATGTATATATCGTATGATGAGGTGGCTGTCCACTGCCCTGTGGGCAGTGGTTCCTCTTCGTCTCTCGCATCGTTGTCCATACCATCGATGTCTTCGGAGTCGAAGTCGAGCATGTCGGTTAAGTCATCGACAGTGGCTACTAAGTGGGTGGTGGGTGGGCCGCGAATTTCTTCATCGTCCGCGTCCCAGTCCTGCTGGACATAGTTCGGCCAGGATCCTCCTGGCAAGGAGAGAGACCTTAATGAGTTCAGTATATCGCCGAAGGGCGAGTGCTGAAAGATATCCGTGGAGGTAAACTCCATGATCGGCGCCCAATCGGGTTCGATAGGAATGGGTGCAGGCGGTTCAGAGTCTATGGCCGAAGAAAGATCCGGCAGTTTAACAATACGGCTCTCGTGCAAGGTAAGGTCGATGTTCGGCTCGATCGCCGCTGAGGGTAAGGCCTCCGTGGCGGGGTCCATCCACCCGTCCATGGATGGCGCAACTGGCTCCGAATTGAGGGTCGGAGCGGCTGCCGGTGCGATCTCCTGAACACTATCTGATGGTAGAGCTAAATTGTACTCATCGTGACCGCGTGACGCACAAGGCAGAGGCTTGAATCCGTCGAAGATCAAGTCTCCGTGGACATCGGCCGTGTAGTTTAAGCTTCCAAACCTGACCTGGTGGCCAGGGGCGTAACTCTCAATCTGCTCTAGATGGCCAAGCGAATTGGCCCGCAGTGCAAAGCCGCCGAACACAAAGATCTGTCCGGGGAGGAAAGTCTCACCCTAGACTGCATCGCTATCGATGATAGTAGGAGCCATCAAGCCTAACGGCGACGACACAGAGGAACGCTCAATGAAAGCACCAATGTCGGTGTCAAAACCAGCGGATCTCGGGTAGGGGGTCCCGAACTGTGCGTCTAGGCGGATGGTAACAGGAGGCAGGGGACATGAAGTTTTACCCAGGTTCGGGCCCTCTTGATGGAGGTAAAACCCTACGTCCTGCTTATTAATATTGATGATATGGGTAGTACAAGAGTAGATCTACCACGAGATCAGATAGGCTAAACCCTAGAAGCTAGCCTATGGTATGATTGTCTGTTGTCCTACGGACCAAAACCCTCTAGTTTATATAGACATCGGAAAGGGCTAGGGTTACACAAGGTCGGTTACAAAGGAGGAGATATACATATCCGTATTGCCTAGCTTGCCTTCCACGCCAAGTAGAGTCCCATCCGCACACGAGACGAAGTCTTCAATCTTGTATCTTCATAGTCTAACAGTCCGGCCAAAGGATATAGTCCGGCTGTCCGGAGACCCCCTAATCCAGGACTCCCTCACTCCCCATCGGGAGTGAGTAATTCTTTTGTAGGCTCACTGGTCGGTGAGGAGTTGGATGAGATTCATCATGTAATCGAGTTAGTTTTGTTAGGGCTTGATCCCTAGTATCCACTATGTTCTTAGATTGATGTTGCTATGACTTTGACATGCTTAATGCTTGTCACTTTCGGCCCGGGTGCCATGATTTCAAATCTGAACCATTTATGAATTCATCATTATATCCATGTTTTAGATCCGATCTTGCAAGTTATAGTCACCTACTACGTGTTATGATCCGGCAACCCCGGAGTAGCAACAACTGGGCCCACTCCCGGTGATGACCGTAGTTTAAGGAGTTCATGTATTCACTATGTGTTAATGCTTTGTTCCAGTTCTCTATTAAAAGGAGGCCTTAATATCCCTTATTTTCCAATATGGACCCCGCTGCCAGGGGAGGGTACGACAAAAGATGTCATGCAAGTTCTTTTAATAAAGCACGCATGACTATTTCTGGAATATATGCCTACATTATATCGATGAACTGGAGCTAGTGTTGTATCGCCCTAGGTTATAACTGTCACATGATGAATATCATCCAACAAGTCACCGATCCAATGCCTATGAATTTATCCTTATTGTTCTTGTTGTGTTAATATTGCTATCATCACTGTTACACTTGTTACAAACTACTGCTATCACTGTTACTGTTACCATTGCTGTTGTCACTATTATCAAAACTATCAAACTACTTTTCTACTGATCACTTTGCTGAAGATAATTAATCTCCGGGGGTGGTTTAATTGACAACTCAACCGCTAATACCTTCAAATATTCTTCGGCTCCCCTTGTGTTGAATCTATAAATTTGGGTTGAATACTCTACCCTCGAAAACTATTGTGATCCCCTATACTTGTGGGTTATCAAGACCTTTTTCTGGCGCCGTTGCCGGGGAGCATAGCTATATTTGTTGAGTCACTTGGGATTATTATCAATTTATGACTATGAATAATCTTAAGGATCCAAAGACTAAGATATTTCCCTCCAGGACGAGGGGAGGTAAGGAACTGCCATCCAGTTCTGCTTTAGATTCACCTTCTGTTATGAGTAAACTTGCAACACCACCACATGCTATTAATTTTGATATGTCGCAAGTTATTAATGATGCTACTTCTACTATGAATGATGCTTATGATGATGCTAGTACCTTGCTTGATAATGATGATGTGCCACTTGGTGAATTTCTTGATAAACAAATTGCTAGAATAATACAACATGATGTTGTTGAATCTGATGATGAGCTTGAAACTGAAACTCCTGAAACACCTGCTAGAACTAGCCTTCCTAGATATGAATTGCCTAAGGTACCGGAAGGTTATGTTATGAGTGAAGAAGCAACAAGAGATATTCTTGCTTGCAATGATAGAGATGATCTAGAGAAGTTACTATGCAAGTATAAAGAAAAATCTTTGAATGCTAGAATGAAATGTGATCTAAGTTTGCTACTTCACCTATCTGTATTGCTGATAAGGATTATGAATTCTCTGTCAACCCAGAGTTAATCACTTTGGTTGAATCCAATCCTTTCCATGGTTATGAAACTAAAACTATTGTGGCACATCTTACTAAGTTGAATGATATAGCCACCCTTTTTACTCATGATGAGAAAACTCTTTATTACTTTATTCTCAAATTACTTCCTTTCTCATTAAAGGGTGATGCTAAATCTTGGTACAACACTCTTGATCCTGGTTGTGTGCGTAGTCCCCAGGATATGGTTTATTACTTCTCTGAAAAATATTTTCCTGCTCATAAGAAACAACCTGCCTTATAGGAAATATTTAACTTTGTGCAAACTAAAGAAGAGAGTCTCCCACAATCTTGGGGGAGGCTTTGCCAGTTACTTAATGCTTTTCCTGATCATCCTCTTAAGAAAAAAGAAATACTTGATATCTTCTATAATGGACTAACCGATGCTTCTAGGGACTTCCTAAATAGTTGTCATGGTTGTGTTTTCAGGGGACGAACTATTGCTCAAGCTAAAGAATTATTGAATAACATATTGAAAAAGTATGATGATTGGACTATTCCTGAACCACCGCCTAAACCCACTCCAAAGAAGAGGGGTATATTATATCTCAGTCCCGAAGATATGCAAGAGGCAAAGAAATTTATGAAGGAAAAAGGTATTAAAGATGATGATGTTAAAATTTTACCGCCTATTGAAGAAATACATGGGCTTAATACACCACCACTGCCTAAGGTGGTAGAGGTAAATTCTCTTATGAAGTTGAATGATAATGATAATCCTCACAATATGCATCCTAGGCAATGCCTTTATGAGTTTGAAAACTACATTAGAAAACAAGATCACTTCAATGCAAATGTTATGAAACAATTGAAATATAATTCTGATATGATTGCTCGCTTGAGTGACTTATTATTTAGAATATCAAATGATGTTAGAGATGTTGGAAAGCATGCTTCATGTTTCAAATCAATTAGAACAAATTGCTAAATCTCAAAGAGAATTGCTTGATGAAATGAATCATAATAGGCATGACTTTGTTGTTAGAGTTGCAACTAGAGGAGGTAAAATGACTTAGGAACCACTTTATCCTGAGGGACACTGTAAAAGAATTGATCAAGATTCACACAGAAATAACACTAGTTCTCCTAGTCCTTCTAGAAAGAAAAACAAAAGGAAAAATGATAGGACTTTGCACACTTCTAGTGAACCTGAAATAGAAAAACCTCTTGACAATGAAAATGAAACTTCTATCTCTGATGTTGAAACTCAATCTGGTAATGAACACTCGCCTACTGATAATGAAAAATATGATGATTAGGTTCATGAAGACTCTCAACCAACAAATGATAAAGAACCAGATAATGATGTTGAGATAGAACCACCTGTTGATCTTGATAACCCACAACCTAAAAGTAAAAGATATCAAAAAAGAGACTTTGTGGCTAGGAAACACGATAAAGAAAGAGAACCGTGGGTTCAAAAACCTATGAATTTTCCACCCAAGTCAACTAAAAATAATGATGATGAAGAATTTGAACGCTTTGCTGAAATGCCGAGGCCAGTCTTTTGCGTACTCGCTTGACTGGTATCTTCAAAATGCCTCCATATGCAAAGTATATGAAAGACATCATCACAAATAAGAGAAAAATACCGGAAGCTGAAATATCCACTATGCTTGCTAATTATACTTTTAAAGATGGAGTACCTAAAAAGCTTGGAGATCCTGGAATACCAAGTATACCTTGCTCTATTAAAAAGAATTATGTGAAAACTGCTTTGTGTGATTTAGGAGCTGGTGTTAGTGTTATGCCTTCCTCTTTATATAAAAGACTTGACTTGAATAAAATCAGACCTACTAAAATATCTTTGCAAATGGCTGACAAAACAACTACTATACCTATCGGTATCTGTGAGGATGTGCCCGTTGTTGTTGCTAATGTTACTATTTTGACTGACTTTGTTATACTTGAGATGCCCGAGGACGACAACATGTCAATTATCCTTGGTAGACCCTTCTTGAATAATGCAGGGGCTGTTATTTATTGCAATAAAAGCAAGGTCACGTTTCATATCAATGGTAATGAGCATACAGTGCACTTTCCAAAGAAACAATTCCAAGTGAATGGTATTAATGTTATTGAAAAATCTCCGACAATCACTATTGGAAGTTTTCAAATACCTCTACCTACTGTCAAAAAGAAATATGAAATGCTTATTGTTGGGGAAATGCATATCCCCATTGAGGTAACTTAGTGATTTATGAAAGTCCTTCGATTTCATGCTAACCGAAAGTGGTTGTTAATAAGACTTGATCAACCTTATTAATGAATCATTTTTGAACGGTATGAAGTTGATGAATTTAGTAAGCACTACTTTATGTCCCTGCCTTTTATTCTCTATTTTTATTAGTTAAATAAAATAAAATGCCATGTTTTGTCTGTTTTCTGAATTTCTCGTGCAATAAAAAATGACCCAAAAATAAAAGTTCTCAGAATGCCCTGAAAATTTTATATGATTTTTCCTGAATATTTAAGAATTTTGGGTGCAAAAATAACCAAAGGGGGGTGCACCAGGTGGGGACAACCCACCTGGCACGCCAGCACCCCCTGGCGTGCCCTAGGGGGCTGTGGTCCCCACGTGGGCCCCCTCACTTATCTCTTTAGCCCACATTGTCACCTACCTCCAGAAAAAAATCACTCTCTCTCTCTCTCCCGTGTTCTTGCTCATTTTGCTGCCAATTTCGATCTCTTTGCTCGAAGCTCCATTTTTGAAACTGTTTCGGGAGATTGTTGCTTGGTATGTTACTCCACCATTTGTCCAATTAGTTTTTGTTTTAGTGGTGCTGCTATATATGTGCTTGCATGTTGAATTCTTAGTGTTCTAAGTTGTTTGAATGCTTGTTATGGCCTCTATGTATCCCTATGAGTAGTTGCTATTGGTTTTGTGAAGTTTTGTTGGAAAACATTTGTGGACCAAAAATTCAGATTTTTGTTCATAGGAAAAATTGTACACGGACATGATGAACCTATTTGGAAGGAGTTCTTCGAGGAGACGATCCTTGGGGGCATCCTCTAGTGACAATTCTGCCCGTCGTTCTTATGTTGAACAAAGTGAAAGTTCCACACGAGATGCTGCCACCAAAACATGCTTATGGCCTTGCGATGAATATATGGTGCAGGTCGGCATCAAGGAGGAATTTGAGCAATATGTTCACAATGTCGGTCTCGGTCCTTACCTCTCAGATAAGTGTGAACAGTGCCATCTTCTCACTGAATCATTTGTCAAAGGGTTTAAATATGTTCCACGTGTGTCTCGGGTGTCGTTTATGCTTTATGATGAACCATTTACTATTCCACTGGAAAATTTTGCTTACCATTGCAAACTTCCATTTTGGGGTTCGCTTGATGAGCCAGCTGTCGGTGTCAAAACCGGCGGATCTCGGGTAGGGGGTCCCAAACTGTGCGTCTAAGGTCGATGGTAACAGGAGACTGATACGTCTCCATCGTATCTATAATTTTTTGTTGTTCCATGCAAATATTATACAACTTTCATATACTTTTGGCAACTTTTTATACTATTTTTGGGATTAACATATTGATCCAGTGCCAAGTGTCAGTTCTTGTTTGTTGCATGTTTTTTTATTTCACAGAAAATCCATATGAAATGGAGTCCAAATAGGATAAAAACTAACGGAGATTTTTTTGGAATATATGTTATTTTTGGGAAGAAGAATCAACGCGAGATGATGCCCGAGGGGGCCACGAGGCAGGGGGCGCACCCTAGGGGGTCAGGTGCGCCCTGTGCCCTCGTGGCCACCCCTTAAGGCGGTTGGTGCCCTTCTTTCTCCGCAAGAAAGCTAATATCCGGATAGATATCGTGTCCAAAATTCATCCCAATCGGAATTACAGATCTCCGGGAATTTAAGAAACGGTGAAAGGCAGCATCAGGGAACGCAGAAACAGAGAGAGACAGATCCAATCTCGGAGGGGCTCTCGCCCCTCCGCCGCCATGGAGGCCATGGACCAGAGGGCAAACCATTCTCCCATCTAGGGAGAAGGTCAAGGAAGAAGAATAAGGAGGGGGCTCTCTCCCCCTCTCTTTCGGTGGCGCCGGAACACCGTCGGGGCCATCATCATCACCGCAATCTACACCAACACTTCACCGCCATCATCACCAACTCTTCCCCCCTCTATGCAGCGGTGTAACCCCTCTTTTATCCGCTGTAATCTCTACTTAAACATGGTGCTCAATGCTATATATTATTTCCTAGTGATGTATGGCTATCCTATGATGTTTGAGTAGATCCATTTTGTCCTATGGGTTAATTGGTGATCGTGATTGGTTTGAGTTGCATGTTTTATTATTGGTGTTGTCCTATGGTGATCTCCGTGTCGCACAAGCATGAGGGATCCCCGATGTAGGGTTTGCAATATGTTCATGATTTGCTTGTGGTGGGTGGCATGAGTGACAGAAGCACAGACCCGAGTAAGTAGGTTGTTTGCGTATGGGAGTAAAGGGGACTTGATGCCTTGTAATGCTATGGTTGGGTTTTACCTTAATGATCTTTAGTAGTTGCGGATGCTTGCTAGAGTTCCAATCATAAGTGCATATGATCCAAGAAGACAAATTATGTTAGCTTATGCCTCTCCCTCATATAAAATTGCAATAATGATTACCGGTCTAGTTATCGATTGCCTAGGGACAAATAACTTTCTCGTGACAAAAAGCTCTCAACTATAATTTAGTTGTGTCTTTATCTAAACAGCCCCTGCTTTTTATTTACGTGCTCTTTATTATCTTGCAAATCTATCCTATCACACCTACAAAGTACTTCTAGTTTCATACTTGTTCTAGGTAAAGTGAACGTTAAGCGTGCGTAGAGTTGTATCAGTGGTCGATAGAACTTGAGGGAATATTTGTTCTACCTTTATATCCTCGTTGGGTTCGACACTCTTACTAATTGAAAGAGGCTACAATTGATCCCCTATACTTGTGGGTTATCAAGACCTTTTTCTGGCGCTGTTGCCGGGGAGCAATAGTGTGGGGTGAATATTCTCGTGTGTGCTTGTTTGCTTTATCACTAAGTAATTTTTATTTGTTGTTCTTAGTTGTTTTCTATCTTTAGTTATGGGTAGGAAACGCAAAATACCAAAAAAAATAATTGTACCTACTACACCAATGGTTGAACAACCACTCAAAATCTATCACACTCCTGAAGCTTTTTACTTGGATCATCTTTGATCCCTATGTGCTCGTGCTGAAACCCCAACTAGCTTACTTGAGGGAAAATCTTTAGATGAGCGTGCTTGTTATGTGCGACACCTCTTATCTCAAAAAGGAAAACTTTTACTGGATCAAATTCATCATTTGCAATGCTATGCTTGGAATTTATGTGAAATATATGATTTTACTTGTTGTTCTGAAGACCCTAAGAAACACCTTCCCTACCAATGTGAGTTTAGTGATAATGGAATCATATCTTCGTATGCTAAGGGTGTTTATAATTACTATGATGTTCAATAAATTTAAGAATTTTTTGCTTTAAGGGTGCTTATGAAGTTGCTTCTTTGATTGGAAAGTATGATGCTACTCTTTACAAATCTGAAAATTTTGCCATACTTAAATATTGTTATGATAATTATGCTTCTGATGCTTATGTTAAACCATATACTGAGGACTCCTCCATTGTCCAAGAAGAGACTAATATTTTGCAGGAGTCTATGGAAGAAGAAATTGATGAAACTGTGGGCTCATTGGATGAAAAAGATGATGAGGAGAGCGAAGAACAAAAGGAGGAAGAGCGGATTAGCTACCCGTGCCCACCTTCTAATGAGAGTAACTCTTCAGCTCATACATTGTTTAATGTCCCTTCGTTCTTACCGAAGGATGATTGCTATGATGATTGTTATGATCTCGTTGATTCTTTTGAAATTTCCCTTTTTGATGATGCTTGCTATGCTTGTGGCCAAGATGCCAATATAAATTATGCTTATGGAGATGAACTTGCCATAGTTCCTTATGTTAAACATGAAATTGTTGCTATTGCACCCACGCATGATAGTCCTATTATCTTTTTGAATTCTCCCGACTACACTATATCGGAGAAGTTTGCCCTTTTTAAGGATTATATTGATGCACTACTAGGAAAAAGGATACTAGCAGCGCGGGTATCCACGCTGCTAGTATCGCGCTACAGCTAATAGTTAGTAGTAGCATGGGTTAAACCCGCGCTACTACTAACTTTGTTAGTAGTAGCGTGTGCCACCCACGCCACTGCTAGTACATACACGCGCTACTACTAATGAAATAGTAGTAGCGTGGGTAAACAACCAACGCTACTAGTATCCTATATACTAGTAGCGCTCAGTTTCCTTCCCATGCTACTACTAACAATTTAGGAATTAAAAAAATAAAAATTAGATGTAGTATTCATGAATAGTAATACGTCCAATGCAAAACAAACGAATGCCACTGAACCATCTCAATATTCAATTTAACATGTCACAGAACCTTCTCAAGATTCCATTTAACATCAGACACACAGAACCATCATCGTAAGGTGGGTACCTTCCCTAGTGGTCTACCACCAACCTAAACAGACCACTTCTCTAGATGTATCTACCTAGACTCGGAGTTCAGACATCGGTGGACTCGAATCCTCTCTCCCCCGGACGGTGGTGTCAAGGTCCTCCACCTCGGCGACCTCCGGTGTCGAAATCACCTGGACGATCATCTATGCGACGTGGCAACCAGGCTTCACGGTGAAGTCCGTCTCCAAGTGGTTAAAGAGCACAGCGCCACCGAGCCGTGCTAGTCAGCGTCGATCAACTCTGCGCCCACGTCGGGAAAGTGAAAACTTGTTAGTATGCAAATTGCATTAGGTCAACCAAATAAAAAAATCTTCTCATTCACCTAGTTAGGTATCAACTATTTAAATAAAAGAATCTTCTCGTTCACCTAGTTAGGTACTAGCAAACATGCCCGAACAGGGAAAAGAAATTTTCTCGTTCACCTAGTTAGGTATCAACTATTTAAATAAAAAAATCAGCAACTTCTTCCTTAAATAAAAGCGGTTCTTAGTAACTGCACTTGAAAGGCTTGATAGCATATGAGATTAAGATATATAAATTTGTGTGGTCACGTCCTTGCATGTTGGAAACAATCATTGGTTAAGATTACACTCTTTTTTAGAGGAAAGAACTTTGGGACAATCAACAGCCTTTCACTTGATCTCCGCTAGCTACTTTGGATTCAATACGAAAAGGAACATTTATTTGAACTGAAAAGAACAAGCAGGCAAGCATGCTATCAATCTTTTGGCTAGAATTTCACAAAATGCACCTGTCAAGTGTACTCTAACAATCGACGTGTCCCATCTCCTCATGATTAATGACTTTAGCTGAGCCGACAACATGGAGCAAGATGTAGTCATTTCCGAGCATGAACCCTTGCCTGTCATCAATGAACCTGCAACATCCATCATGCCCATTGTAAAATATGTTAGTTTCAGATAAGAAAAGAACTGAACTATGAACATATGCTTTTATCTAAATCCTTACTTTATGGAGTCAAGATTCCAGGAGATGTCATCGGCAGCAAAAAAAAGGAAATATATTTCACTGATTTTGGTGTTGCAACAACGTATATACTTTATCACATTATAAGTCCTCACACCATCAACTATGAAAAAATCTGAGAGTATAAGTCTGGTTACATTCACCCAAGTCCAAACATGAAATTATGTCCAACATAGTACATCTCACTTTGATAATTTCATAGGATTTAATATACCAAACGAAACCTGACAAGTGATATGTGTTTAAGTATCTACAGAACAGCCTCTAAAATTTTCATGTTGTAACTTTATTTTAATACCACCTCTAACAGGGCCTAATCTCCCATATCAAAATACTGCACCCAGGAACATATATTTCGGGATAGCAAACTAAACTAATGGCTGCTCTCAAACCGTACATCCAAATGACACAAATAAATACTCTAAAGAAACCTTAGAACTTTATCTAAAACTTATCTAAAGGGGCCAACTCAAAATTCTGAGCCTAGCTAACTCATTTTCCAGATATAAGCTTGTTGTCCAGATTTGACAGTGCAGTTTTTAACTGAACCAAGTTCAGTTAAAGCCAGAGTCACCCCACGATCCAGATTGTCACTAAAAGGCAACCAACATCTCGTGATATTGCTCATGAATGGGCTATCATCCCTAACTAATTTGGTTAAACAAAGAATCTAGCATAAAATAGGGCTGTTATGCACCTTACATGGATCTTAAAAAAACAACGGAAATCCAAGTTCAGTACATGAAACACTCGCTAGTCACTAGTTTGAGCTCACGTAACAAGCCAGGGGTTGATTTTAGCTGTGTCACTTGAATGAGTCATGCATGGGAAACAAATTATCATCCTCACTTGAGTGACTAATGCACAAGATTAACAGTTAGCTACAAACAGCAATGCAGGTATAAAAGAAAAAGGCACCGATCAATTGTCATTATAAACGCAACTACAGAAGCTATAATGGCTTGATCCATTGAAATGCAAACGAGCACATTTGATTTCAAATTCAACAGTTCTGGTGGTTCAGTAGGCACGATGGAGCGCGTGAGGGTGGTTGACCCAGGAAACAAAATTTAGATCAGTACCCATTAGAGTAGAATCACACTAAACTGGATCCTAATGAGCCCTTGTAAGCGTGAGCGTTGTAAATGCCAGATTTGCTGCCAATTTGCCTGGTTGCTAGTCGTAAACGTGTACCCCTAATCTACAAAGTTCCGATCCTAACTAGCTAAAAAAGATTCAGTTGAGAAGAAGAAGAGGAGGAGGAGTTGACTGTCAGTCAGACTCAGAGCATGGTGGTACCTCGGCCGAGGGTGAACCTGAACGGGGCGTCGCGATCCCGGTTGGAGTCGAACTTGGTGCCGTCCGCCAGGTCCCCGTGTAGTGCACTGCGGGACAAACGAAGAACCAAGTCAACGCCCAAGTCAACCCAATTGAACTCATTCACGCCGGAGAAGCAGCGAGCAAGGAGGGCGCGTTACCTTCGACCTCGTTGCCGGCGCCAGGGAGTTGCGGCCCCTCCCCCTTCCTAACCAGCCTCTTCCGCAGCCCCTCCTTCTCGATCACCCTCTCCTCCCCCACTTTCAACACCATGACGACGTGCCCCTTGTCGACCTCCTCCTCCTCCTCCGTGGGGACGGGGGCCGCGCCGGCGTAGAGGCTCTTCATGGCCTCCTTGTCCTCGTCGTTGCCGGATTCGGCCATGGCGTCATAGCCGCCGGCCGCCGGGAAGCCGGCCATGGCGTGTGGAGAGGAGAGGAGGTGGGAGGAGGCCGCGGTGGAGGGGATCTGGATCGGGGCCTCGGTGGATTTTTTTTTGAGATAAACGGGGGTGGGTTGACAATGGAGTGGGACATTGATGGCATGGGAGTATACTAGTAGCGCGGCTGCCTCTCCTGCGCTACAGCTATCCACATAGTAGTAGCGTGGGTTTCCCGCGCTACTACTATGGTCTGTTCGCGGGTCATGGTTGGAGATATTTACTAGTAGAATGTTTTTTGTACCACACGCTACCAGTAAATATTACTAGTAGCGCGGATCAACATAGCATGCTACTACTAAGTAGCAGTAGCGCGGGGCAATATAGAGCGCTACTAGTAAGTATCTGTCTATAAGATTTTCCCTAGTAGTGATGGGTTACGTTTCACTAATACACATGATGATTTTGATGAATGTAATATGCATGTGCTTGCTTCTCCTACTTGCAATTATTATGAGAGAGGAACTACATCTCCACCTCTCTATGTTTCCAACACGATAAAATTGCAAGAAACTATTTATACTATGCATTGGCCTTTACTTTGTGTACATGAATTGTTATTTTATGACATGCTGATGCATAGGAAGAGAGTCAGACTTCGTCATTGCTTGATATATGTTGCTTTGTGCTCACTACTAAATGCCAAATCATTGCTAATTCAAATTGGCTTTGATATACCTTGGGATGCGGGTGGATCCATTACTTGAGCATTATACACCTAGCTTAATGGCTTTAAAGAAAGCGCTACTAGGGAGACAACCAAAAAGTTTTAGAGAGTCATTTATTTATGTTGTGTGCTTTTATAAAATTTAAAAACAAAAAAATTAAGAGGGGAACCTAAATTTTTTCAAAAAAAAAGTGAAAGTGAGAAAGACGAGCATTGTTAAAATGGGAGCTAGCCTTGAACATTGTTCATGCCCATGGAAACTTTGTGACCCTTGATTACAGAAACTTTTCAACAAAAATAATTATTCCCTTGTACAATTCCTTTATATTATAAAAATAATGTACCAAGATTTGCCTTTAGGATGTTTACGTTGCTTGTTGGTTTGTGCGGTGCAGAATAGAAACTTTGGCTGTAGTGCGCGATTTTACATTTTTTTACTGGAACATCAGACGGTTCTGAAACTTTTTGCAATGTATTTATATACAAATTGTTTATTGTTCCTAATTTTGGCAGAAGTTTTTGAGTACTAGAGGTATGGTGATGTTCAGATTACTACAGACTGTCCTGTTTAAGACAGATTCTGTTTTTGATGCATTGTTTGCTTGTTTTGATGAAACTATCAATTTCTATCGGTGGATTAAGCCATGGAAAAGTTATATTACAGTAGCTACAGTGCAAAAACAAAATATGAATTGGTTTGCAACAGTGTTAGAGTAGTGATTTGTTTTATTATACTAACGGATCTTACCGAGTTTTCTGTTCAGTTTTGTGTGGATGAAGTGTTCGAAGATTGAGGAGGTCTCGATGTGAGGAGAAGGAGGAGAGGCAAGAGCTCAAGCTTGGGGATTCCCAAGGCACCCCAAGTAAATATTCAAGGAGACTCAAGCTTCTAAGTTTGGGGATGCCCCGGAAGGCATCCCATCTTTCTTCAACAAGTATCGGTATGTTTTCGGATTCGTTTCGTTCATGCGATATGTGCAAATCTTGAAGCGTCTTTTGCATTTAGTTTTCACTTTTCTTTTATGCACCATGCTGGTATGAGATATTTTTTGGTTGATTTATAGAATGCTCATTGCACTTCACTTATATTTTTTGAGTATGGCTTTATAGAATGCTTCATGTGCTTCACTTATATCATTTGAAGTTTGGATTGCCTGTTTCTCTTCACATAGAAAACCGCCATTTATAGAATGCTCTTTTGGTTCACTTATATTTGTTAGAGCGTGGGCATATATTTTGTAGAAAGAATTAAAATCTCTTGCTTCACTTATATCTATTTAGAGAGATGACAGGAATTGGTCATTCACATGGTTAGTCATAAAATCCTACATAAAACTTGTAGATCACTGAATATGATATGTTTGGTTCCTTGCAATAGTTTTGTGATATAAAGGTGGTGATATTAGAGTCGTGCTAGTGGGTAGTTGTGGATTGTAGAAATACTTGTGTTGAGGTTTGCAAGTCTCGTAGCATGCACGTATGGTAAACGTTGTGTGACAAATTTGAAGCATGGGGTGTTCTTTGATTGCTTTCCTTATGAGTAGCGGTCGGGGACGAGCGATGGTCTTTTCCTACCAATATATCCCCCTAGGGGCATGCGTAGTAGTACATTGCTTCGAGGGCTAATAAACTTTTGCAATAAGTATATGAGTTCTTTATGACTAATGTTGAGTCCATGGATTATACGCACTCTCACCCTTCCATCATTGCTAGCCTCTTCTGTACCGTGCATTTCCCTTTCTCACCTCGAGAGTTGGTGCAAACTTCGTCGGTGCATCCAAACCCCATGATACGATATGCTCTATCACACATAAACCTCCTTATATATTCCTTAAAACAGCCACCATACCTACCTATCATGGCATTTCCATAGCCATTCCGAGATATATTGCCATGCAACTTCCATCATCATGATATACATGACTTGAGCATTTATTGCCATATTGCTTTGCATGATCGTAAGATAGATAGCATGATGTTTTCATGGCGTGTCCGTTTTTTGATGTCATTGCTACGCTAGATCATTGCACATCCTGGTACACCACCGGAGGCATTCATATAGAGTCAATCTTTGTTCTAGTATCGACTTGTAATATTAAGTTGCAAGTAAATAAAAGTGTGATGATCATCATTATTAGAACATTGTCCCATGTGAGGTTATCAAAATAAAAGAGGCCAAAGAAGCCCAAATAAAAAAGAGGACAAAGAAGCCCACCAAAAAAAGAAGAAAAAATACAAAAAATGAGAGAAAAAGAGAGAAGGGACAACGTTACTATCCTTTTACCACACTTGTGCTTCAAAGTAGCACCATGTTCTTCATATAGAGAGTCTCATTGAGTTATCACTTTCATATACTAGTGGGAATTTTCATTATAGAACTTGGCTTGTATATTCCGATGATGGGCTTCCTCAAATGCCTGAGGTCTTCATGAGAAAGCAAGTTGGATGCACACCCACTAAGTTTCAGTTTGAGCTTTCATATACTTATAGCTCTAGTGCATCCGTTGCATGGCAATCCCTACTCCTCACATTGACATCAATTGATGGGAATCCCCATAGCCCGTTGATTAGCCGCCTCGATGTGAGACTTTATCCTTTTTTGTCTTCTCCACACAAACTCCGCCATCATATTCTATTCCACCTATAGTGCTATGTCCATGGCTCATGCTCATGTATTGTGTGAGGGTTGAAAAGGCTGAAGCGCGTTAAAAAGTATGAACCAATTGCTCGGCTTGTCATCGGGGTTGTGCATGATGGGAGTATTTTGTGTGACAAAAATGAAGCATGGCCAAACTATATGATTTTGTAGGGATAAGCTTTCTTTGTCTATGTTATTTTGAGAGGACATGATTGCTTTATTAGTATGCTCGAAGTATTATTGTCTTAATGTCAAATGAATATTCATGCCATGATTAGATTACATGATCAAGATTATGCTACGTAGCATTCCACATCAAAAATTATCTTTTTTATCATTTACTTACTCGAGGACGAGTAGGAATTAAGCTTGGGGATGCTGATACGTCTCCGTCGTATCTACAATTTTTGATTGTTCCATGCCAATATTATACAACTTTCATATACTTTTGGCAACTTTTTATACTATTTTTGGGACTAACATATTGATCCAGTGCCCAGTGCCAGTTCCTGTTTGTTGCATGTTTTTTGTTTCACAGAGAATCCATATCAAGCGGAGCCCAAACGAGATAAAAACTGACAGAGACTTTTTTTGGAATATATGTGATTTTTGGGAAGAAGAATCAACGCGAGACGATGGCCGAGGGGGCCATGAGGCAGGGGGCGTGCCCCAGGGGGTCAGGCGCTCCATGGGCCCTCGTGGCCACCTCGTAAGGCGGTTTGTGCCCTTCTTTCGCCGCAAGAAGGCTAATATCCGGATAGAGATCGTGTCCAAAATTGATCCCAATCAGAGTTACGGATCTCCGGGAATTTAAGAAACGGTGAAAGGGCAGAATCAGGGAACGCCGAAATAGAGAGAGACAAAGAGACATATCCAATCTCGGAGGGGATCTCGCCCCTCCGCCGCCATGGAGGGCATGGACCAGAGGGGAAACCCTTCTCCAATCTAGGGAGAAAGTCAAGGAAGAAGAACAAGGAGGGGGCTCTCTCCCCCTCTCTTCCGGTGGCGCTAGAACGTCGATGGGGCCATCATCATCACCACAATCTACACCAACAACTTCAACGCCATCATCACCAACTCTTCCCCCCTCTATGCAGCGGTGTAATCCCTCTTTTACCCGCTGTAATATCTACTTAAACATGGTGCTCAACGCTATATATTATTTCCCAATGATGTATGGCTATCATATGATGTTTGAGTTGATCCGTTTTGTCCTATGGGTTAATTGATTATCGTGATTGGTTTGAGTTGCATGTTTTATTATAGGTGATGTCCTATGGTGCTCTCCGTGTCGCGCAAGCATGAGGGATCCCTGCTGTAGGGTTTGCAATATGTTCATGATTTGCTTATGGTGGGTGGCGTGAGTGACAGAAGCACAGACCCGAGTAAGTAGGTTGTTTGCGTATGGGAGTAAAGGGGACTTGATGCCTTGTAATGCTATGGTTGGGTTTTACCTTAATGATCTTTAGTAGTTGTGGATGCTTGCTAGAGTTCCAATCATAAGTGCATATGATCCAAGAAGAGAAAGTATGTTAGCTTATGCCTCTTCCTCATATAAAATTGCAATAATGATTACCGGTCTAGTTATCGATTTCCTAGGGACAAATAACTTTCTCGTGACAAAAAGCTCTCTACTAAAACTAATTTAGTTGTGTCTTTATCTAAACAGCCCCTACTTTTTAATTACGTGCTCTTTATTATCTTCAAACCTATCCTATCACACCTACAAAGTACTTCTAGTTTCATACTTGTTCTAGGTAAAGCGAACGTTAAGCGTGCGTAGAGTTGTATCGATGGTCGATAGAACTTGAGGGGATATTTGTTCTACCTTTAGCTCCTCATTGGGTTCGACACTCTTACTGATCGAAAGAGGCTACAATTGATCCCCTATACTTGTGGGTTATCAGAGACAGGGGACACAATGTTTACCCAGGTTCGGGCCCTCTCTATGGAGGTAATACCCTACTTCCTGCTTGATTGATCTTGATGAATATGAGTATTACAATAGTTGATCTACCACGAGATCGTAATGGCTAAACCCTAAAAGTCTATCTTGTATGACTATGATTATGATTGTTCCTCTATCCAGACTAAGCCCTTCAGTTTATAGACACCGGAGGGGACTAGGGTTATACAAGGTCGGTTACAGAGAAAGGAATCTTCATATTGGGTCGCCAAGCTTGCCTTCCACGCCAAGGAGAGTCCCATCCGGACACAGGAGAGAGTCTTCGGTCTTGTCTCTTCACAACCCATTAGTCCGGCCGATGTACAACAGGCCGGACGCCTGAGGACCCCTTAGTCCATGACTCCCTCAGTAGCCCCTGAACCAGGCTTCAATGATGAGGTGTGTGGCACGCAAATTGTCTTCGACATTGCAAGGTGGGTTCCCCTTTCCGAATACTCCAAGATAGTCTTCGGATGAAATGAACGTGTCTGGATCTGCAACAAAAGTACCACACACTAATATTTCACGAATCCCATCTGCAGACAACTTTTTACAAGATGACATCATGTCTGTCTGGTCATTATATCGAACCTTTTTTGTCTGCCATTCCGCATTTCGAGATGCGGTTTCCATTGGCACGTCTTGTCAAAGCAGAGATCATGTCCCCCTTATTGCGGGATTCTCATCAATACGGACATGGGTAATCCAATCGTGTCGTTTATACAGCCCTTGGGAATAGGCGAGTTTTAAGATGAGTGGGGAGGCGTTCGATATTTTACTATCTTTGTAAGGGGATAAGGACTCCCTTTCTCCTCCAACGCCTTCTTCCTCTGCCCCTCCGTCCTTGAGCTCCAGCGCCCAAGTTCTCATCTTTCCCAACTCGAGCAAGCACTCAACCATGTTCGGATCCAGAGGTCAAGGCAAGTGGATGGCCTCCTCCGTCAAGGAGAAGGACATCACTGAGCTTCGGGTGGCCGGGTATCTGGTGAAGGAAATCACCCACTGTCTTCCGACCAAGGGGCAAGTAATCCCTACACCGAAGCACAAAGAGAGGGTGGTTTTCCTCCCTCATTTCGTCCACGGGCTAGGGTTTCCACTCCACCCTTTTGTCCGTTGGCTGATGTTCTATTACGGTCTAGACTTCCATGATCTAGCCCCGAACTCCTTCCTCAATATCTCGGCATTCATTGTCGTGTGTGAGGCTTTCCTCCGCATCCAACCCCACTTAGGCATGTGGCTCAAGGTCTTCAACATGAAGTCGAAGGTGCTGGATGGCCAGCACGCGGAGTGCGGAGGCGCCATGGTGAGCAAGATGCCCAATGCCATCTGTCCAAAAGGTACTTTCGTGGAGACTATCAAGGAGTGGCAGAAACTGTGGTTCTACATCGCAGATTCTCGTAGCGCCACTTGGGCCGTGGTTGCCGAATTCAACTCCGGAGCTCCGACACGGCTCACTTCCTGGATTGAGAAGGGCCCAAATTGGTCTTCTTCATACGAGATGATAGCGCTGCAAACGCATGTTCAAAGCATGATGGATAAAGACATTATGCTCGTCGGTGTAATCCAAGTGATGCTAGTTCGCCGGATCCTCCCATGCCAAAGCCTAAGCCACCCTTTATGGGAACCGAAGAAGCACCAAACTCTGGAAAGGCTCTTTGGAACCACTCATGAAGACGCCTAGAAGTTGCTCTTCAAAGGCAACGAGACGCCGCCAGCCATAGATTCGGACCGTGGGCACAACATTACCCACCCCGCCAACGAGGGAAGCCTTTAACGCATCCTCTACTTGCTTGCTTCAAGGAAGATATCTAAACTTGTACTACTTCAGGTATGGATGGAGAGAGCGGAGCGGATTCGGTGTCCGGCTCCGCTACCTGAGGAACCAGTCATCCCGTGCCTGGCGAAGATGCTGGTACCGGCGCCCTATACGGCGCCGGAGAAGAAGGCCAAGAAGAAGGACAAGGGGGTCCGGAGTGGCCCCCGCCGCAAGGGTGCTTCGGACGTGACGTCCAAAGACAAGACTCGCTCCTTCGCCACCGAAGACAACGACAAGGAGGAGGAGGAGGAGGAGAGCGAATCTCCCCTTGATGGGGGAGGAAGAAGAGGGCGGCCTCCCTAAATCTGGAGGTGGAGGCACCCAAGAAGGGGAAAGGCCCTCTCGCGGACAACTCCGCGTGGGACGTCGGCAGCAGTCCAGAGCGGGGCCCCCGGAACAAGCCCCTGGCCGCATCGTGAGTACTAAGAACCCGCACACGTCCATTTATCTGGCCTCTCCACCTTATGGTATTTTATATGGCTAATCATGTTATTGCAGTCCGGCCCACGACAGCTCGCAGCGATCCTCATCAAGAGGCTCGTTGGATTCGAAAGCAATGGCTAGTTATTCACTGCCGGTCGCTTATTCTCCCAAGGCCAAGGGAGACGACGAGGTGCTATCCCAAAGGACCTTCCCAGGCCAGGGAGAGGTTCAGGAGGCCATCATGGCAGTGCCAAAGGGTGACACCTCGGCCGCCAGACACATGGGGGAAAAGACCCCCATGGAGACTGACGCTGGGGGCCATGCTTAGTTCGGCCCTCATCCGAACATGGATCCGAAGACCCATGTGGCTCTAGAATCCGCCAGGCAGCCTCCTACCAGAGAGGGGGGCGTGCCTGTCCCGCCGGTGACCTCTGTCCATCCAGAGGCGCCGGATAATCTACTGGAAGCGCTACGAGGTGCTTCCATTGTGGAAGAACACCGTGTCCTTATGGGTACGGTGATTGCGAAGGTTCAGTCTATCAAGAGCGGACTGATCCAAGCCTGCAGCGGCCTGCTGACAGGTTTTGAGGTAAGCGATGCTAAAGGGAAAATCCCTATATATATAGATAGTAGCCCCTGAGACACTGTCCTTTGTTCGGAAAGAAAAGCCGGACAGAGGATCAATTAAATTGCGCAGGAAACTAACTAAACGTCTCTTATGTTAATAAGCAGGCATCGTTACTGGCCACGACCTCACACACTAGTGTCGAAGTCTCCGGACTAAAGCAGAGACTGGAGCGGGCCGAACAGGAGCTCGGCCAAGCGAGGAAGCAGCTAGAAGACCAGCAAGGTATGTAGTGACTCGCTATATTTTCGGAAAGAATAAATGATGTATACTGACCGTAATGTCATGATATGTGTAGGAGCGATGACCGAGGTCGACGCCCTTAAAAAGGCCCTGGCCGAAGCCGAGGGGAGAGCTGTCAAGGAGCATGCTGCTCGTAAGAAGCAAGCTTAAGGCAAGGCTGAACGAGGTCCAGCAAGAGTTCCAGGACGCTGTGAAGAAGTATGAGACCTTGGAGGGCGATGTTTCGGCTCGAGAGACCGAACTCGCCAAGGCTCGCCAAAGTGCGAAAGCAGCCCGAGTTGAAGCCCAGGGTGCCCTCCAGGAGATCCAAGAGGCCAAGAAGATCGCTGCGGGTAAGGCACTTAGTATGCAAAGCAAGTATGTGAAGAAGTATTTCCTACTAACCCGGATTTGGAGTTCTCTAGGGGCATTTGCAGATATGTCGTGCAGTGTGTCCGACGCTGCGGAGTTCTTCCGAGCCAAAGAAGGGAGCTCAATGGAGAAACTGTTCTGGTCGCAATACCTTGCGCCAGAACATCCAGTGCCCTTCACCGATCAGCTAAAACAGTTGGTCGAGCTGCATAGGGTGGCCGAACTGGCCATGAAAGATTTAATAATCCGACTATGGCCTGCCGAAGTTATACCCAACAGCTACTTCAGACTCGTGAAGTGGCTGGTTGGTGCCTGCCCTCGGCTGGACATCGTTAAGAGGTCGGCCTGCATCGAGGGCGCGCGCATGGCCTTCGCCCACATCAATGTGTTGTGGGCGAAGATGGATGCCGTCAAGCTTGTGACCGAGGGGCCACCTGAAGGCAAGGAGCACCGCACGTCGGAGCGGTATTTTGAAGACATCCTGGAGGGATCCCGCATTGTGGCGACGCAATGTGCACAAGACATTATATTCGAATGAATATATTCATGTTGTCTCTGCCTTGTATGATGAAACAAATTTTGTTATGTAATAAAAAAATCACCTCATGTGCGACCGTGTTGTATGAAATCTGAGAGTTGGCCATTCGTCGGCTTCTGCCCCAACGTAGGAAGTACGGGGGTGTTCGGGATATAACCTAAACACTCTTGATCCAATTGTTTGGTCCTTGAAGGAGGTGTTTAGCATAGCGAACCAGGCAATCAGACTATTCAGCTTGAATACCCTCACTTAGCCATAGGAGTTTGACGATAAAAATTTAGGCACAGCCCGTGGTATTTGAACCAGGAAGCTATAAACACCTGATCGGGCAAGGACCAATCTCTTGCATAATGCGGAAAAAAATCTCTAACGATTCGAGACCTCCAAAGAGCTGACCGGCTCTCGCCGCATCATGACAGTTAGTTTTTGGCTTTCTCTACTAAGGTGCTCACCCGGGTAAACCAGGGCACAATCGCAGTAGTTCTTCCTTTACTACCTTAGCCGATATAGCGGAACATAAGGTAGCAAGCACGGGAGTCGGGCAACCCAACTATTGACTAAAGACATGATTCGGAGCCAATGCATATAATGCTAAATTTGGGGTGCCGAACTATACTGTAAAAAAGTGCTCGGACTTTTGTTGCCGTGTTTGTGGGGCGCTATGAAGCCCCTGGCAAATTGGAACCTACCAAAGTGTACGGGCGCTATCTGATAGGGTTATCAATAGAAAAAGGAAAACCGAAAAAGAGCAAGGGTAATGAGCCAAGGCCGTAGAATTTGGGCCGTAAACTGTTTTCGTTATAATTTGATTAATACGTTGAAGCGCATTGATACAAATAGTGCAATAAGCAACGGGCTAAGCCATGACCAAGAGAGAGCTATGTGTGGGTCCTGAAAACAGGTATAGTGATTGTTAAAGAAACCACCTAATAACTTCCCCTATACGTTTGTGCTTCGTGCCATCTTGGTATATTTATCCTTTGAAAGGACCCGTGACTGGGCCACTAGGGGTAACCTGTGGAGAGAAAACCTGGAAAGGAGAAGAGGAAACAGTGAGAGTATGTGTGTCCGGGAGCGGTCGAGCCGTATTGTGGATCACAGGCTGGTTATGCCTCTGTCTATGCCCATGTTATCTTGAGTGCGTAATTATGTACGCGCGGTACGAACGCCGCTACTTGATCGGGACTGGGACGGACGCCAAATTGCTAGTTGAGCTCCTGGCGAGCTGGGTTGTCCTGCTGCAGAGTGGTCCGGACTCTCTTGGCAGTGTCTGGGTGCTCGGCCGCCGAATTGATGTTCTGCTTAAAAAGGTCGCTCTGCACTTCTGCTGCTAGGGCGGCGGTGTGCTCCTCAGTACGGAGGTAGCGTTCTGTGTTTCCATTAACTATTATGACACCACACGGTCCGGGCATCTTGAGCTTGAGGTAAGCATAGTGTGGCACTGCGTTGAATCGAACAAACGCGGTTCGTCCGAGCAGTGCGTGATAGCCGCTGCGGAAGGGGACGATATCGAAGATTAACTCCTCGCTTCGGAAGTTGTCCGACGATCCGAAGACAAAATCCAGTGTGATTGAGCCCATACGGTGGGCCTCTACACCTGGAATGACTCCTTTAAAGGTAGTCTTTGTGGGTTTTATCCGTGATGGATTAATGCCCATTTTGCGCGCTGTGTCCTGATAGAGCAGATTGAGACTGGTACCGCCGTCCATGAGGACTCGCGTCAGGTGGAATCCATCAATGATTGGGTCGAGGACCAGTGCGGCTGAACCGCCATGACGGATACTGCTCGGATAATCTCGATGATCAAAAGTGATCGGGCATGACGACCATGGGTTGAATTTTTGGGCGACTGGCTCTATTGTGTAGACGTCCCTGAGTGCGGGTCTGCGCTCCCTCTTGGGGATGTGGGTAGCATATATCATGTTCACCATTTTGACCTGAGGTGGAAATTTCTTCTGTCCCCCAATGTTCGGTAGCCGGGGCTCCTCGTCATCGTCCTCGCTTTGCGATCCCTTCTCCTTGCTTTCGGCATTTAGCTTGCCGGCCTGTTTAAAAACCCAACAATCTCTGTTGGTATGATTGGGCGGTTTATCTAGGGTGCCATGGATCTGGCACGGGCGATTGAGTATACGGTCCAAGCTGGATGAGCCCGAATTGTTCTTTTTGAACGGCTTCTTCCACTGACCGGACTTAGAGCCACTTAATCCGGCATTAACCGTCGTATTGTCGGTGTTGTCATTGTTGTTTCGATGTTTGTGTTTATTGCGTCGAGATTTATCGTTACTATTTCTGACTTCAGGGGTGCCGACGTTGTTTGCATTGTTCTTGCTATGGGCCAGCCTACTATCCTCACCCACACAAAAGCGGGTCATGAGTGCTGTGAGGGCTGCCATAGACTTCGGCTTTTCTTAGCCAAGGTGGTGGGCGAGCCATTCGTCACGGATGCTGTGTTTAAAGGCCGCTAGGGATTTGGCATCCGGGCAGTCCATGATCTGGTTCTTTTTAGTTAGGAACCTAGTCCAGAATTTCCTGGCTAACTCTCCAGGTTGTTGAACTATATGGCTTAAGTCATCGGCATCTGGTGGCCAGACATATGTACCTTGGAAGTTGTCGCGGAAGGCTTCTTCCAAATCCTCCCAGCTGCCAATAGAGTTTTCAGGCAGACTGTTTAACCAATGCCGAGCTGGCCCTTTGAGTTTTAACGGGAGGTATTTGATGGCGTGGAGGTCATCTCCACGAGCCATATGAATGTGGAGAATCAAATCCTCAATCCACACCGCGGGATTAGTTGTTCCATCGTATGATTCAATATTCACGGGTTTAAACCCTTCTGGGAATTCATGCTCCATTACTTCGTCAGTGAAGCAAAGAGGGTGTGTGGCACCTCTGTATCGGGCCACATCAAGACGTAGCTCTGATGGAGTTCGTCTGCGGTTTTCGGCCCGCGCATGACTAGGTTTGTCACGTCCGAATAGATAGCCATCGTCACGTGTCGAGGTACGTCCTCGCGATCCGTATATCGATCTGGTATGTCCTCCTCTATTGTTCATGTCCTGCCGAACACTACAAGAAATATGTCAACTAGTGACCTTCTGTCAGTGACCCTGGAAGAATTGGTCATAGATCTACGACCATTTGACACCAATTGGTCAAAAGCTGTTTGGGGGGCTCCAAACCATAAACTATATCGACCATTTTGGTCAGAAAGGTCGTAATTTCCTTACACGAAATGGTCATAGAGCAGACAGCACTGGTCCGCTGCCTTATTTCTAGCTGATCACGACCAATATAGATGGTCATAACCTTGTAAATTGTGGTGGATTGCTATGACTAGGCGCCACCTCATCAGTTTTGCCTATGTGTCATGTCCATGTGTCAATTTTTGCCCTAGGTTGTGAAGCAACCTATATTTCTGTCATTCCCAAAACTCCCAAAAAAATCTCATAAATTCTTTGGGTCATATCTTCATCAAATATGTAAAAATACTTCCTTGCCTAGTTCAAAAATAATTCAACAATATTCATTTTACTATTCTGTTCACAACAATGCTTGGTGAAGGAAGTACTATTTATATATTCTTGATTGCCCTCAAAATTTTTGGGCACTCTTTCCTATCCAAATCATTGCCGCATGAAAAAATTCAGCTCCATTTGCCCAATAAATCTTCCTCAGCAAATTTCCAAAGTTTTTGTCCACCTAGAAGCATTGTGAAGGAAGTACAACATAGGAATATCGTAATGAATTTAATTTTTGCCACATATTCTATATGCCAAAGTCATAGCTCTACACAAAATTTTAGCTCTATCTAACAATACATGTGAGCTCACCATCGAATCTTTGTTCCTGGGAATATTTTTAGTTTGTGAAGCAACTACATTTTATATTACTTTATAATTGCTGAAAATTTTCCAGGACATTACCCAGACTATAGAAACCCACTACACCAAATTTCAACATAATCCAATCATCTATGTAAGCCCAACTTCAACTTCTATTTTCTGTCCAAATTGGCACATTGCAAAGAAAGTGCTATCCATTGTTGAGGAAATCGTTAACTGGTAACTGCTCGGTTGGCTGGCGAGTAGGGGATTAATAGGCTAATCGGCAAGTTAATCGGCCATTTAATCAATTAATCGGACGATTTATCAGTTTATCGGCTACTCGGTGACCCTACGAGTAGGGATTAATCGGCAAGTTAACTGGTTAATCAGATGAATTCTTGAACAGGGGTGCTATCTAGACACCTCTTATTGTCCTCAAACTTTTTGTGCCATCTTACATATAAAAATCATTGCCACATTCCAATATTCAAATCCATTTTCCTATTAAATCTTCCTCAGCAAATTTCTAAAGTTTCTATCCAGAGAGAAGCTTTGTGAAGGAAGTACAAGCTAGGATTATCCAAATGGTATAAATTTTTTTACAGTGCTTTAATATGCCCAAATTACCATACTCCACAAAATTTCAGCTCAACCCACTTATCCATTTGAGCCCAGATTCAACATCCATATTTCTGCCCGATGCGGTACTTTGCAAAGCAAGTGCCATCCAAACTCCTCCATTTGAGCTGAAAATTTGCCAGGACAGTCTCCCTAGTAGATGATCATCCTCAGCCAAAACTCTAGCCCGTTGGCCTTGTGAATTCCCTGTACCGCTTATCAAACACTTGGCTGCTAATTCATGTTTGAGCATATTTTGTCTCCTCGTGAGATTCTTCTGTTGTTATTTTCTTCCTAGCATCTACTTGGGGAGTGCCCAATCTACTAGACATGCACAGGTTGTCCAGAACGTGTGGCAACACCACTGTCACGCGGTGACCACGCGGCAGGCATGCGAGTCTACGCGCTTTGTAGTTGGGGCCCTAGGACACCGTCCAAACCTCGACGTATCACCACCAAACCATGTATTTATGATTAAATAGATACTTATCTAACTATAAATGATTTTTGGAAAAAAAATAAAGAGCAAACTATAAGGCAGCTGCAGTTCAAATTTGACACGTTTCGTGCTGAATGGGCGAAAATTTGTCTTTTTCACGATAGGTGGATAAAAACTTTTGACACCCAACCATTTTGTCATTTGTTCATTAAATATGGCATAATATTTTATAAAATTGATTTGGTTAAATTTTGCAATAAAATTGATTTGGTTCATTTTGGACACTTGAAAAATGGAAAATTGATTTTTCGTCCAAAGAAAATGAAAACTCCCTTAGGCAACATTGTTTGCCATTCCAATATGCACCCTTGTGCACAATATGAGATCATTTGAACAAACTATGCCATGAATGTGGCCATAAGGTTGATCATTTGGCTTGAAAGCCATGAATCTTCACACATGATAGCTCATTTATGAGAACACTTTTTGAAAATAAATACCATATTACAAGTTTATTATTTTTCATGGTAACTTGGTCACATATAATGACACAATGCGAAGGTTTTCCAATTTTTTATTTTTTTTAATTTTTTATGTCCGATTCAAAATGTGGTCAAAACGGCGAGAATGACCGTTCCTAGCTAGTAGTTGAATCTTGGAATTTTTTTGTCGTTTCTCTTATTAAATAGATACTTATGTACCTAGAAATGATTTTTGGAAAAAATAAATAGCAAACTATGAGGCAACTGTAGTTCAAATTTGACCCGCTTCCTCCTAAGTCAACGGAAATTTGTCTTTTTCATGAGAGGTGGATCAAATCTTTTGACACCTAACTATTTGGTCAATTGTGCATTAAATATGGCCTAGTATTTTAGAAAATTGATTTGGTACAGTTTTGCAACAAATATATGATAGGTCCTTCACACAAAAAAAACTCATTTGGGGCACTCAAAAAATGGAAAATGATTTTTTAATCCAAAGAAAATGAAAACTTCCTTAGGGAGCATTGTTTACCATTCCAAGATTCACACTTGTGCATGATATGAGATCATTTGAACAAACTATGTCATGAATGTGGGCATAAGATTGATCATTTGGCTTGAAAGCCATGAATCTTCACACATGATAGCTCATTTCTGAGAACACTTTTTTAAAAAAAATTGTTGTATTACAAGTTTATTATTTTTCCTGGTAACTTGGTCACATGTAATGACACAATGTGAAGGTTTTTCAGTTTTTTGATTTTTTTTTGAATTTTTTATGCCCGTTTCAAAATGTGGTCAAAACAGCGGGCTTGACCGTTCCTAGCTAGTGGTTGAATCTTGGAAAACTTTTTTATGTTTCCCTGATTAAATAGATACTTATTGTCACATCCCTGTGTTAGTCATGCATTAGGTTTGGTTGAACATGTGCATCATGTTTAAATTCCCAGAAAACTGAAATGGGGATGACAGAACCCCCAGCACCCCCCCTAGAACAACTAGGGTTTACCCAAAACTTTTTCAATGAACCTGAAATGCCCTTCTAAAAAGCCCACCCTTTTTGTTTTGGGTTAAAACCTTTGAAAAAAATGGTGCACATTTTTCTAGGACATCTTAAGGTCATTGGATTAATTCTTATAGTATTTGCATTTGGGCATTTAAATGCTATAAAATATTTTAAATGCTCGAATAATCATAAACTAAAATGTTTGTTGTTGGATATATTCTAAGCAGTAGCCATGATTAATTTTATGATTTTTGGAAATGCCCTGGCATTTTTAATAAAGCCCTGAAGTCACAGAAATAATATAATAAATAAAAAAACAGAAAAAGAGAGAGAGAACAGAGACTTACCTGGCGCAGCCCACCTAGCCCACCAGCTCGGCCCAGTCCACTGGCTCCTGCCAGTCGTCCTCCTCCTCTCGCCAGGAGGACGAGAGGCGTGTGGCCGGCGCCGGCGACCACACGCCGGCCACCTCCTGCTTCCGCCGATGCCCTGGACGCGTCTACGAGTGCCACGCACTCCCTCTCGTTCCCCTCTCATTCTCCCCACTCTCCCCGTGCCCCTCTCCCTCCTCTGGTTCTCTCCCCATCCCCTGCCGAGCGCAGCCGTCGCCGCCGACAAGCACCACCATGGCCACCGCCTCTCCCTCGCTTCTCTGATCGGCCCAGAGGCTCCGCCTCGACCCCCTCTTCCTTCCACCCCGAGCCACGCCACCGCGGGAGCCCCACATCGCCGCCACGGGTCGTCTTCCCCGAGCACGGCCGCCGGACTCCATCAACAGATTTGCCGTCGCCAAGCCATCTCCGAGCAAGCCGAGCCCCTCTTCGTGATCGCTGTGAGCTCCGCCACCGTTTCCCCCTCTTCCCGCGCTCGTCCGCGTCCTCTAACCACCATGGCCATCGGAGCCGAAGCTCGCCGCCGCCACGGCACGTCGCCGTCATGGCCACAGCCACGTTGGGTCGCAACCGAGCACGCCATCGTGTTCAACGCACTCGCAGGAGCACGTAGCACCCCCGCACGCCCCTCGCCATGCCCGCTAGCGACTAGTTCGACCTCGCCCGAACTCCGGCCGCCGCGGACGTGCTCGCCGCCGTCGTTTCCGGCCACCCCAGCTCCACCCACTGCCACCACTTGACTCGGCTCACTCACTGCATCATGTAGATGGTCTCCGTCGTCCTTTTGGTCGCCGGAGTGCAAAACCCGTGCTGCTCCGCCGCGTCTGGCCTCGCCGGCGGCTAAACGCCGGTGAGTTTGACCACTTTTGACCGTGGACTGACGCGTGGGCCCAGGTTGACTTACCCCCTAAGCCTATGACAGGTGGGGCCGGCCTGCTAATTAGTTTAGGATTAGTGTTAACTAATTTTAATTAGTTTAGTCACTGACATGTGGGCCCAGGCCCCACTGACAGTTAATTAGCACTAACTTAATCCTGTTAATTAGCTGAGACACTGACAGACAGGGCCCACCAGTCAGGTTTGACTGGCCCTGGCGCCTTTGACTCGCTGACGTCACTCTGACGCAATGCTGACGCAGTAAATCCTTTTTTGGATTTATTCTTTAATAGGAAATTCCAGAAAATAGCCAAAACTTCTAAAAATCATAGAAAATCAACCATAGCTCCAAATCAAACAAATTATATATGAAAAATGATTAGAAAAATTCAATCTATCCATCTGTAATGGTTTCATGCATGACAAAACAAGTTAAACCTGCTATTTAAGCAAAATAAGATAATGCACTAATAAGGCTATGTTAAATGAACTAACATTTGAATCTTCGATTCAAATGAGTTCATTCCTTTCTGTTTTAGCTTGCATTAGGCCAAGACACATTCATTTTGCCATGTCATAGCATGCATCATATTGTTGCATATTGTCATGTGTTGATTATTCTCGGTGTGTTTTGTGGTAGGTTCTGCCTCCGAGGATAACCCCGAGTATCCGTCTGAAGGGCAGTACCCTACTACCACTACATCAGGCAAGCAACCCATTGATCATTCCGATACAAACCCGTGTTCTCGCTTCTGCTCTTGTTTACTGCATTAAGACAACGCGATTCAAACTGCTGCGTGCTACGGTACTTGAACCTTTATCCTCTGCATGACCTGTCATTGCCACAGTAACTAGATGAAACCCACTAGCATGTGTAGGAGTTGATTGAGCCATGTATGTGATTCCTACCTTCCTATGCCTGCTATGCTTAGAGTTGTGTCAGGTCTGGTTCATCTGGGTGATGGGCTAGAGTGAAATGATTATGTCGGTAATGTGAGGGAGGTGTTGAACATGTTTTGGTAAAGGTATCGATGAGAGGCCATGTAGGAGTACATGGTGGGTTGTTTCATTGAGGCCGTCCATAAGAACTGAGATCTGTATGCGTGATTTAAGATTCAGCTACTACCACACATTGGGCCCTGAAATATGACCCCGCTTGACTTACTGACCCCTCTCATCCTCTGTCCAGGAGTTGCAACTAGTTTCTGGTGTTTGTAGGTTAAGTGTTGGCAGCCGTGCGTAGCGCTGACCCTAGGGGTGGGCTATGATGTGGTAGATACACCATGGCACGGTGTACTGAGTCGCACATTTGGTGTCTCGGGAACCCTGCACACATCGTTTGGGGCCGTTGAGGACACCCCGGCCGGATCTCCTTGCGGATGGAACCCGAATAGGCGATAAACCTGGACTAGAGACTTGTGCGGTTAGTCAAGTCGTGGTCTACACCCACGTCTGTTTTCGCTTAAAGTCTGTCGAGCACATGTCGTGTGCAGACGCTAAGTGGTGGAAACATGTGTGAAGAAGTACACCCCTGCATGGTATAAAACTATTCGAATAGCCGCGTCCGCGGTAAAGGACTACTTGGTTGCCTATACAGTTCATAGACAAGTTAATGGATACTACTAAAAGACTCAAGATAAGTGTGAGTACCGAGGATGGCCCTCTCGTAGGATGACGAGGGAGGATCCCCAGTGGAGTATTGTGTTGGTGATTAGTGGACTTGTGTGCGAAAACTATTTTATTAGTGGTGTTTCGTAGGATAGCTTAGCCAACAGCCAAAGCTGGCTTGCTGCAATAACTCCACCACCTTCTTGAGAACGAGCATGTATAGTAGGTTCTGATGTAAGACTTGCTGAGTACCTTTGTACTCATGTTTGCTTAATTACTGTTTTCAAACGACAACATCGCCCCCTCCGATGGGTTTTATGTAGACCTCAACGTCGATGAGTGACTTGCCACCCAGGTGGTGATCCTGGCCATGGAGGGCCCTATGTAGATAGACAGGCTTCGAGAAGCTTTCTTTCTTTCTAGTGTGTGTACTCCGACTAGTTGCTTCCGCACGTGCTTGTATGATTGTATGACTTGAGTGTCGGGTCGTGTGACCCCTACCTGTATGAATATGTTATGTATGGCTCTCTGGAGCCTTTAAATAAAGTACTTGAGTTGTAGAGTTTTGTTGTGATGCCATGTTGTATTTGCACATATCGAGCATATTGTGTGTATGATTGAAATGCTTGGTATGTGTGGGATCCGACAATCTAGTTGTTTATCCTTGGCAGCCTTTCTTATGGGGAAATGTAGTCTAGTGTTCCTCGAGCCATAGTAGTCCGCTACAGCCCGGTTCACCGGAGTCCTGCTAGCCCAGCACTACTGCTCAGGACACTTGACTGGCCGGCATGTGTTTCACTTTGTTCCTATGTCTGTACCTTCAAGGAAATGTCACGTGGTGACTTCCGGAGTCTTGCCTGGCCTGCTACAGCCCGGGTTCCCCGGAGTCCTGTTAGCCCAGTGCTACAGCCCAGATTCACTCGCTGATGACCGATATGCTCGATGTGATTCATGTATACCTGTCTCCATAGGTCTGTGCCGCTTTGGGTTCACGACTAGCCATGTCGGCCCGGGTTCTCTGACATATGGATGCTAGCGACACTATCATATACGTGAGCCAAAAGGCGCAAACGGTCCGGGGCCATGGTAAGGCGACACCCGTGGGAATACCGTGTGTGAGGCCGCAATGTGATATGAGGTGTTACCGGCTAGATCAATGTGACTTGGAATCGGGGTCCTGACAGCGTTGGCATCAGAGCCGGACTGCCTGTAGGTTCGTTGAGCCAAACTGGTCGATGTCGAGTCTAGAAATGCTTTAGTTATATGTAGGGGAATTGTTTGTGGGAGGGAACGTAAGGCTCTTTTACTCCTTTACCTTATGCCCTCTGATCTGAGTCATTCTCTTCTCATTCAACCTAGGTTAAGGACTAGGCTCTCTTCTTCTATCAGGTTCACGTGTTACTAATCCGTGGTAGCCTATAGGATTGTTATTCAAGCCTCAGTACAGTTTCTACTACTTTTAGTATGTTGACAGTTGAATCAGAACCTTGATATGATGTTGTTGAGTGGTATTGCAAACTGTTGTGGATGTCTCAAATCCTTTTCTGAGCATTTACAGCTGTTATGCTATCCAATTTTCCCTACAAATTCTAATGTCTTTGCATTGTGGTTGTGCTTTTAGATGGCCACTCGTGCTCAAAACCAAGTGGTTCGCCTGACCCGGTGCCTCGATGTGCCCTGTCATACTGCTATGTTAGTCCGGGTAATGATTGAGATGGGTTACCGTTGGTATCCCGTATACACTGTCGAAGAGCAATTCTGAGACTTCAACCAAAGCCAGTACCTCTGTATCGTCAGGATATATCCCTCTTATCCTGGAGCCACTGAGCCCCTTCACTGTTCCTATGGACTTGGGGTTACTGTTGAGATGGCTGTGCAGGATGCTGCCTATTCCATGATGACATCATGCGAGTCCGGACTGGCCTGCTTCGGAACACCGACTTCCGTTATATGCCAACTTCACTTCCGGGAGCGCAAGGGTATCTCCAGGCTATTTATGCTGACCCCACACATGAGGAGTCACTACTCTGCACCACTGCCGAGATGCTCGAGGATAAGGACCGTGAAAATCGGGCCTTGCGTATGGAGCTTTTTAACTCTCATGCTGATCACTGGGCCACTTTGACTCGGTTTGCACCGGCGGTACAGGCAGGATACATGGATCTGAGGGATCTATACCCTGTACGGTCTGGATTGCCAGATTGTATGGAGTGGTGCGATGTGGGAGGCATCACCCCTCCTCGTGGTCGCCGTCTGCCACCATCTGTGGGACCAAGGCCACATCCGAGTCCCTTTGGTCCGCAGGCTCCGCAGGACTGTCTGTTCCTAGATGATCATGTTCCACTTCCAGGTTTTGGTGGCGACTTCTATGAGGATTACTACGGAGCCGTCTGAGCTAGTAGTAGTTTCACTAGTATTGTAGTAGTTGTATTCTCCACAGTCCTGCATGACCGTGGGATACGACTTGGTGTGTATCAATTCCGGAGGTGTTGAAAAATAATGTATAGGAGCTTGGAATGCCTCCGAGGAGATGTAATGTCTTTCACCACAGTTGTACTCTAGCCTGGGCTTGTACTAAACTATGTACGGTGTGTATGACCAATGGTATATATATGGCAGTTTCTATAGTACCATGTCGTGCAATGAACATCTTAGCATTCGATGTTATCCATTACATTATGCACTTCCTTGCTAAGTTTGTGCCATCCTTATCTAAACCGTTGTCTTGTTTTCTCCTAGGATGGTCAACACCCGCAGCAACCCTGCTGCCCCGGAGCAGGGGGAAGCCAGTGCAGCTAGGGGTGAAAATCTGCCTCACCCGCCTTCTCTGGCCAAAGTGATGCTGGAGGCGGAAAGAAACAAGCGTGAGACTAACTGTTTGCTAGAGCGGATTGAGCAAAACACTGCACGCCATCAGCGAAATGACTTGGTGTCAATCAATGACTTTATCAAGCTGTACCCACCAAAGTTTAACCATTCCGTCGAGCCCCTCGACGCGGATGACTGGCTTCGCAGTATCACCCATAAGCTACGTTCTGCCAACGTAGCCGAAGCTGATAAGGTTACTTATGCTGCCTATCACCTCGAAGGCCCTGCTAGCCTTTGGTGGGAAAACTTTGAAGCTATGCGCCCGGTCGGCCAAATCACTACTTGAGCTGAATTCAGTGAGGCTTTCCATGAGCATCACATCCCGGAAGGTCTCTTAGATCGCAAGAGGGAAGAGTTCTGCAATTTCACCCAAGGAAGACTGACTGTGGATGCATATAGCCGTGAATTTGGGAATCTGGCACGATATGCTCTTGAAGAGGTATCCATCGACGCTAAGAAGCAGGCAAGGTTCCGCAAGGGACTCAGCCCTGAGCTTCGTCGTGATCTTCGTCTGCACGAGTGCACCTCCTTTCAGAAGTTGGTCAACAAAGCCATCAGTGCTGAGACAGGCCAGTCTGATTATGACGCTTCACGCAAGCACTCTTGTGATTTTGGCTCTTCATCCGGCTCTGGGTCTCAGAAGCGCCGGGTGTGGATTCCAAGCACGACACTGCCACCCAGGTTCATTCCGAGGCCATCCTTTGAGGCGCCTCGCCCCAACCAGCAGTTTGCACCGCCCAAGCCCTATGGTGGCCCCGCTGCTAATGCTGCTCCATGCCCCAATGTTGTGACATGTTTCAAGTGTGGAGAGCCGGGTCACTATAGTCGAGAGTGTCCCCAGAACAACAACCCCAATCAGTCTAGAAAGTCCGTTAGCCGTGGTAAGCCAACGGGAAAGACATTCTACGCCAAGCCGGTCACCACTGCACGTGGCCATGTCAGCTATGTTTCAGCCAAGGAGGCTCATGAGGATCCTAATGTCGTCCTTGGTACGCTCCTTGTTAATTGCCATCTGGCATATGTTCTTTTCGATACCTAAGCATCTCATTCATTCATATCCAAGAACTATGCTCGATTGCATAACACGACTGTCGGTGTCAAAACCGGTGGATCTCGGGTAGGGGGTCCCGAACTGTGCGTCTAGGCCGGATGGTAACAGGAGGCAAGGGACACGAAGTTTTACCCAGGTTCGGGCCCTCTTGATGGAGGTAAAACCCTACGTCCTGCTTGATTAATATTGATGATATGGGTAGTACAAGAGTAGATCTACCACGAGATCGGAGAGGCTAAACCCTAGAAGCTAGCCTATGGTATGATTGTTGTTCTGTATGTCGTCCTACGGACTAAAAACCCTCCGGTTTATATAGACACCGGAGAGGGTTAGGGTTACACAAAGTCGGTTACAATGGTAGGAGATCTATATATCCATATCGCCAAGCTTGCCTTCCACGCCAAGGAAAGTCCCCTCCGGACACGGGACGAAGTCTTCAATCTTGTATCTTCATAGTCCAGGAGTCCGGCTGAAGGTATAATCTGGCCATCCGAACACCCCCTAATCCAGGACTCCCTCAGTAGCCCCTGAACTAGGCTTCAATGGCGACGAGTCCGGCGCGCAGATTGTCTTTGGCATTGCAAGGCGGGTTCCTCGTCCAAGTACTTCATAGAAGATTTTGAACACAAAGATAGTGTCCGGCTCTGCAAAATAAGTTTCCACATATTGCCATAGAGAGAATAATATTTACACAAATCTAATATGCTGACTTATTCCGTAGTGTGACATCGCACCACGGCCAAGCCTTTATTTGAATCGTTTTATTGTCCCACCTCAGCGTGTCATGCGAGGCGGTTTCCTTGGCACGTCTCGTCGAAGCAGAGATCGTGTCCCCTTATTCCGGGATTCTCATCAATACGAGTGTGGGTAACCCAACCATGCCATTGATTACGATGCTTGGAGATAGGCGAGTTTTACTAGGCTGGTGGGGACACGCAGTTGCGTCCACCCATATAAGGGGATAAGGATCCACCTTTTCACCTACGCCTTCTTCCTCCTTTGCCTATCCATTTTCGCGCACTCGAGCTCCAGCGCCCAAGTCCACACTCCCCACCTCAACCTTCTCCAGCCATGTCCGGAGCGGGAGGCAAGTGGATGGTCTCCTCCGTCACGGAGGGACACATCAAAAAACTGAGGAAGGCCGGATACTTGTCTAATGACAACGCGTACCGGCTTCTTGAAGAGGGGCAGCTCCTCCCCACCCCAAGGCCCCATGAGAGGGTAGTGTTCCTTCCCCACTTCCTCCGTGGACTGGGCTTTCCTATCCACCCATTCGTCTGGGGACTCATGTTCTACTACGGCCTGGATTTCCATGATCTAGCCGCGAACTTAGTCCTCAACATCTCGGTGTTTATCGTCATGTGCGAGGCTTTCCTCCGCATCCGCCCCCATTTCGGCCTATGGCTCAAGACTTTCAATGTCAAGCCGAAGGTGGTGCGCGGCAACCAGGCGGAGTGCGGAGGCGCCATGGTGGGCAAGATGCCCAACGTCTCATGGCTCGAGGGCTCCTTTGTGGAGACCCTGAAGGGGTGGCAATCGGGGTGGTTTTACATCACCGAGCCGCACGACCCTGAGTGGGTCGCAGCCCTCGAGTTTCGGTCCAGACCCCCAACGCGGCTCACGTCCTGGAAAGAGACGGGCCTGTCGTGGGGAAGCAAAGAAGAGGTGACTGGAATGCAAACATGCATCCAAACCCTGGTGAACAAGCAGCTCAAGCTTGTCAACGTAGTCCAGGTTATGCTCATCCGCTGGATCCTCCCGTGTCAACAACGGGCCTTCAATCTGTGGGAGTTCAACCCGGCGCAGCACCGAACTCTGAGCAGGCTCTTCTACACAACGTACGAAGATGCCTGGAAGGTGCTTTTCAAGGGCGCCGAGGCTCCCGCATCTGCTACCGATGATCGCGGATTCAGCACGCAGCGTCACGCTAGCGCGGTAAGTTGTTTGTACCTTTTACAGGGTATTAGTTTTTCATAGTTTAACTCTATGCGAGGTCTAAGCTCCCTTACTTTTGATAGGATTGGCAGGCGAAGTCCGGACTGATCGACTGTCCGGCTCCTTTGCCCGAAGACCCAGCCGATGCCCGCTTGGCGAAGCTGCTGGTTCCGGCACCTTATGTGGTGCCGGAGAAGAAGGCCATGAAGAAGGCCATGGGGACTCGAAAAAGTGCCCGGCGCTAGGAGGTGTCGGGTTCATCATCCGACGGCTCCAAGGCGCATTCCTCCCGTGAAGACGAGGAGGAGGAAGAAGAGACCTCTCCCCCCCAGCGGGGGGAGAGAAGAAAAGGAAGGCCGCCCTCACTAGGGAGGCCGAAGGGTCCAAGAAGGGGAAAACCCTTCCTCCGGACTACTCCACCAACGCCGAAGTCGGCGGAGAGGAGTGGCCGCTCAGGGCCAAGCCCCTGGCGAAATCGTAAGTATCCGGATACTAGAGTAATTCATAGTATTCCTTTATTGCACAGCTTTCCCTTATGTCGAATATGTTTATGCAGCCCACCCAAAGACCGGCTCGACGCGTCGTCGAGCGGTTCACTGGACTCATCAGATGTGAATTTGCTTCCGACGGCTTCCTCCGCCCGCCCTACAGATGACGCCGAAGTGTTGTCCCAACAGGTTCCAAGCCAGGAGGAGGTGGTCCTGGAGGCGCCGCAAGGCGACCTCCCAGACTCCAGGAGTAAAGGGGATAAAACCCCTCAGGGCTCCAAGTCCGGCTCAAGGCCGGCCACCACTCCGGAACCTTCAAAGGTTCCAGAGTCCGGCGGGCGACCTCCTTCCAAGGGGAGCAAGCCCACCGTGCCGGTGACCCCCGTCCAACCGGAGGCGCCGGACAATCTGTTGGAGGTGCTCAAAGGCGCCTCCATCGACGAGGAGCACCGCACCATTATGAGTGCGGTGGTCCAGAAGGTTCAGTCCGCCAAGAGCTGACTGACTAAAGCTTGTGCTAGCCTTTTAACAGGCTTTGAGGTAAGTAAAGAATGTGTAAATAATATTACCGCATAGACAGTAGCCCCCGATGCTCTGTTTGGCGTTCGGGAAGAAAAGCCGAATAGAGGATCAAATAAAATTTGCAGGAGTCTAACAAAAAGGAGTCAATATGCGTATGCAGACTTCTCTGCTGGCGTCCGCCGCACTGACTGCGGAAGTGGACACGCTAAAGCAGAACCTCGAGCAGTCCGAGCAAGAGCTCAGGCGTGCCAAGAAGCAGCTCGAGGACAAGGAAGGTAAGAAATACCTTGTTTAAATATATATAAAAAAGGTGCAATTGCAAAAAATGATAGGATTATCATGGCTATTGTAGGGGCCACGTCTGAGATGGCGACCCTTAAGCAAGCGCTGCTCAAGGCCGAGAAGAGGGCGGCCACGGAGCGGACCGAGCGGGAGAAGTATGAGGCCCAGGTTGGCAAGGTGCGGCGAGAGCTCCAGGCTCTCATGAAAAAACATGAGAGTTTGGAGCTGGACTCAAAGACGCGAGCGTCCGAGCTCGCGGTGGCTATTAAAAATGCCAAGTCTGCCAAGGCCGAATCCCAGAAGACCCTCCAGGAGTTGGATGCGGTGAAAAAGATAGCGGCAGGTAAGGCATTCTTTATGCAAAGCAAACACATAAATGTGAGTTACTTGTTACTTACCTGAATCCGGAGCTCTCCAGGAGCGTTCGCAGATCTTCCCCGTAGCGTGTTCGATGCCGCCGCATTCTATCAAGCCGAGGAGGGCAGCTCGACAGAGAAGGTGTTCTGGTCTCAGTATGCTAAGGCCGGACACCCTGTGCCCCTGAGCGACCAGCTGAAGCAACTGGTCGAGCTCCACAAGGCGGCCGAACAGGCCATGAAGGGCCTCATAGTTCGGTTGTGGCCTGGAGAGGCTCTGCTTGGGAGCTATTTCGGGCTGGTGCGGCGGCTGGTGGGGGCCTGTCCAAGGCTCGAAGTCATCAAGCGCTCCGTCTGCATTGAAGGTGCCCGTAGGGCCCTTGCCCGTGCTAAGGTGCACTGGGGCAAGCTGGATGCTGAGAAGCTTGTGAAGGACGGGCCACCGCCGGGGAAAGAGCATCGCAAGCCCGAGAATTATTATAAGGATGTTCTGAAGGGTGCCTGCCTTATGGCGGATGAATGTTCCAGGGATGTAATTTTTGAGTAAAACTCCCTCGTTTTGTCCTGTGCGCTGAAAACTTGTTCATATGCGCTAAGCAATGCTGTTGGAATTTAAAATATTACCTTCTGTGTGGCTGTTTATCAATTCTTAGAGATGGCGAGTCGTCGGCTTCTGCCCCGTGCCGCTAGTGCTGGGGTGTTCGGGGATAAACCTGAGCGCTCTTTTTCCCATGTTTGGGTCCTTCGAGGGAGGCGCTCAGCACAACGAACAAGGCAATCGGACTATAATGCGTGAACACTCTCACTTAGCCATAGAATTCTATAATTTTAAATTTCGGCGAAGCCCCTGTTATTCGGAAGACCGAGTTCAGGGCGCTATCCATGACTTGACCGAACAGAGCCGACTCCTCGCTCTAAGCGGCATAAGTCTTTAGGGACTCGAAAAACCTCTCGAACAGCGACCGACTCTCGCTTCATCATGACAGTCAGTTTTAGCTTTCTCTACTGAGGTGCTCGACCCAGCTCAACTGGGGCACAATCACAGTAGTTCTCCTAGTGCTACCTTAGCCGACATAGCGGAACGTAAGGCACCAAAACATAGGAGCCGGGCAAACCCAACTATTGACCCAAGACATGATTCGGAGCCGATGTATATAATGCTATAAGTTCGGGGTGCCGCACTTGTTAAAGTGTTCGGACTTCTCACACCATACTGAGGGGTACTAAAGCCCCTGGCGTATTTTGGCCGTACCAAAGTGTATGGGTGCAACATGTCATTAAGGAACATATATTTATAAAAAAAGAGTAATGCAAAAATAGACAAAAGCTATGCATTGTTTATTAAAAAGGGTTGCAATCAAAGCAGAACGATACAAATAATGCGATAAGCAAAAGGTTGGACTATTTAACATGTCCGTTCCAGGGGCAGGCTGCGGAATGGTATGCGAAACAGGTATACTGCTCGTGATAGAGACCACCTGGGAGTTCCGTAATGCGGCATGGCTTGTCTGCTTCCTTGGTTCTTGCATCGTTTGTGCGGCAATTAAACTGCCGAACAGGCCTTCCGAAGAATGGAGTCCTGAAAATAAGAGAAAATTAAAAAATCCGCAACCCCTGGTGTGGTTTAAGCCGTGTTTTGGGCGTGTCGTGATGGTGCCCCTCCCCCTGTATCCATGGTATTTCTAGAGCGTAGTTATGTACGCGAAGCACTGGCGTCACATTTTTGCGAGGGCTGGGGTTGGGGCCGCATTGCTACGCCTGCTTGGAACGTGCCAGGCGGTCTTGTTGTAGGTTACTCCGGGCGCGCTTGACGGTGTCCTGACGTTTAATGGCCGGACTGGAGAACTGCCTGGAGAGGCTGCTTTGTACTTCCGCTGCAAGGGTCGCCGTGTGCTCCTCCGTTCGGAGGGAGCGTTCGGTGTTTCCATTGACCGTAATTACTCCTCGAGGGTCTGGCATCTTGAGCTTAAGGTATGTGTAGTGAGGTACCACGTTGAACTTGGCGAATGCGGTTCGCCCGAGCAGTGCGTGATAGCCACTGCGGAATGGGACTATGTCGAAGATTAACTCCTCGCTTCGGAAGTTATCCGGAGATCCGAAGACCACTTCAAGTGTGACTGAGCCTGTACAGTTGGCCTCTACACCTGGTATTACGCCTTTAAAGGTCGTTTTGGTGGGCTTAATCCTCGAGGGATCTATGCCCATTTTCCGCACTGTATCCTGGTAAAGCAGGTTCAGGCTGCTGCCGCCGTCCATAAGGACTCTAGTGAGATGAAATCCGTCAATAATTGGGTCTAGAACCAATGTGACGAATCCGCCATGACGGGTGCTAGTGGGATGGTCCCTTCGATCAAAGGTGATCGGGCAGGAGGACCATGGGTTGAACTTTGGGGCGACTGGCTCTACCGCGTATACGTCCCTTAACGCGCGCTTCCGCTCCCTCTTGGGGATGTGGGTTGCATATATCATGTTCACCATCCACACTTGTGGGGGAAAACCCTTTTGTCCACTGTTGTTCGGCGGCCGGGGCTCTTCGTCGTCATCGCTATGCAGCCCCTTGTCGGTATTTTCGGCATTTAACTTGCCTGCCTGCTTGAACACCCAACAATCCCTGTTGGTGTGATTGGCCGGCTTTTCGGGGGTGCCATGTATCTGGCACAAGCGGTCGAGCATTTGGTTCAAACTGGACGGGCCCCTAGGATTTCTTTTGAATGGCTTTTTCCGCTGACCGGATTTATAGCCTCTGAATCCGGCATTAACTGCCGTATCCTCAACATTGTCGCCGTTAATACGGCGCTTCTGCTTGTTGCAACGCGACCTGCCACTACTGTCCCTGGTATCCGAATTACCAGGGTTCTTGGTCATATTGTTGCTACGAGCAAGCCAGCTGTCTTCTCCCGCGCAAAAGCGGGTCATGAGTGTCGTGAGTGCTGCCATAGATTTCAGCTTTTCCTATCCAAGGTGTCGGGCAAGCCACTCGTCACGGATATTGTGCTTGAAGGCTGCTAGGTCCTCTGCGTCCGGACAGTCGACTATTTGATTTTTCTTTGTTAGGAACCGTGTCCACAATTGCCTTGTTGATTCCTCTGGCTGCTGAATTACGTGGCTTAGGTCATCGGCGTCTGGTGGTCGCACATAAGTGCCCTAGAAATTGTCGAGGAATGCGGCTTCCAGGTCCTCCCAACAACTGATTTATCCTGCTGGCAAGCTGTTAAGCCAATGCCGAGCTGGTCCTTTAAGCTTGAGTGGGAGGTATTTGATGGCGTGGAGATCATCGCCGCGGGCCATGTGGATATGAAGGAGATAATCCTCGATCCATACCGCAGGATCTGTTGTGCCATCATATGATTTGATGTTTACGGGTTTGAAACCCTCAGGGATTTGGTGATCCATTACTTCGTCTGTGAAGCATAGTGGGTGTGCGGCGCCTCTGTACTGGGCTATATCACGACATAGCTCCAATGAGCTTTGTCTACTGTGTTCGGCCCTACCGGATTTGTGTCCAGTGTGATGGTTACCATCTCGAGTCGTGGGGCGCCCACGCGATCCGTAGATCGATCTCGTTTGCCTTGCCTTGTCCTCCAACATATCTCGTAGGTCAGGCGCATTTTCCCGTGCCTTGGTACGGGGTGCGGCTTGAGTGGAGGGCCGAGAGGCCTCTCTGTCGCGGCCACGAGGTGGCCGGTCGGCCATATCAAGTGCTGGTGATGTAGGTTTAAGTGCTTCCTCCTCTAATCGGGGTAACAACCTGCGCTTTGGGTAGCTCTTGGAGGGGCGTTCGAGTTTATGCTCTTCGGCCGCAAGGACTTCAGTCCATCTGTCGACTAGCAAATCTTGATCAGCTCTAAGTTGTTGTTGTTTTTTCTTGAGGCTTCTTGTCGTGGCCATAAGCCTGCGTTGAAAACGCTCTTGCTCAGCGGGATCCTCTGGCACGACGAATTCGTCGTCATCGAGGCTTGCCTCGTCTTCGGAGGGAGGCATATAATTATCGTCCTCGACCTCTCTGTCTGCCGCTCTCTCAAGAGGGTTGGCTTCTCCATCCTCTTGTGTTGAATCTTGCTGGAGGGGGTTTTCTTCGGCACTCTCCGGAGTATTATTATCTCCCGTGCTGGAATCACCGTATTTGCTTTGGCGGGATTTTGAGTGGCGCCGCTGACGCCGGAGCTTAGGCTGTTTCTTGGAGGGGTCATCCTCCGCTGTTCCATCGCCATCTTCTTCTTTTGGGGTGTCCACCATGTATATGTCATATGACGAGGTGGCTTTCCAGGGCCCAATAGGCGTTGGTTCTTCATCGTCTCCTGCATCGGCGTCCATACCGTCGATGTCTTCGGAGTCGAAGTCGAGCATGTCGGTTAAATCGTCGATAGTGGCTACAAAGTGGGTGGTGGGTGGGGTTTGAATTTCTTCATCGTCTGTATCCCAACCTTGCTGACCGTAGTCCGGCCAGGGCTCTCCTGATAAAGAGAGAGAGACTTTAGTGTCTTTAGAATATCGCCAAAAGGCGAGTGCTGAAAGATGTCCGCGGCAGTAAACTCCATGATTGGCGCCCAATCGGATTCGATCGGCAGGGGCGCGGAGGGTTCGGAGTCCGGAGAGGAGTCCGGCTCCTTGGAGTCACGAGTCTCGCGGAGTGCGGGGCTGGTGTTCGGCTCGATCGTCGTTGGGATCGCAGCCCCCGAGGCAGCGGCCAACCACCCATCCTCGATCCGGGCAGTTGTCTCCGAATTAAGGGTCGAAGCCGATGCGGGTGCGGCCTCCGGGGAACTGTTCGGCGGCAGAGCTAGATCATGCTCGTCGTGACAGTGCGGCGCACTCGGCAGTGGCTCGAATCCGTTGAAGATCAAGTCCCCGCGGATGTCAGCCGTGTAGTTTAAACTTCCAAATCTGACCTGACGGCCAGGGGCATAGCTTTCGATCTGCTCCAAATGGCCAAGTGAATTGGCCCGCAGTGCGAAGCCGCCGAAGATGAAGATCTGTCCGGGGAGGAAGGTCTCACCCTGGACTGCATCGCTATTGATGATCGTAGGAGCCATCAAGCCTAACGGCGACGACACAGAGGAACTCTCAATGAAAGCACCAATGTCGGTGTCAAAACCGGCGGATCTCGGGTAGGGGGTCCCAAACTATGCGTCTAGGCCGGATGGTAACAGGAGGCAAGGGACACGAAGTTTTACCCAGGTTCGGGCCCTCTTGATGGAGGTAAAACCCTACGTCCTGCTTGATTAATATTGATGATATGGGTAGTACAAGAGTAGATCTACCACGAGATCGGAGAGGCTAAACCCTAGAAGCTAGCCTATGGTATGATTGTTGTTCTGTATGTCGTCCTACGGACTAAAAACCCTCCAGTTTATATAGACACCGGAGAGGGTTAGGGTTACACAAAGTCGGTTACAATGGTAGGAGATCTATATATCCGTATCGCCTAGCTTGCCTTCCACGCCAAGGAAAGTCCCCTCCGGACACGGGACGAAGTCTTCAATCTTGTATCTTCGTAGTCCAGGAGTCCGGCTGAAGGTATAATCCGGCCATCCAGACACCCCCTAATCCAGGACTCCCTCAACGACATTCTGTGACATGCCCACTTCAATGGTAATTCAAACTCTGGGTTCCAAATGGCAAACTTCTAGAGTAAGCCATGGGAACGAAATTCTTGTCGATAGACTTGTCTTCCTTGCATCCTTAATAGCTCTTAAGTCCTCGAACATTAACATCATCTTGGGTATGGACTGGATGTCAGCTCATTATGCTAAGATTGATTGTGCCACTAGAACCGTTCAACTTACTCACCCATCGGGCAAGACAGTCAATGTCTTAACTCGAGTGGCCAAGCGCCAGCTTTACTCCCTAAATGCCAACCCTCTTCCAGACCTTGAGGATATTCCGGTAGTCCGAGACTTTCTGGATGTCTTTCCAGAAGAACTGCCACCTGTTCCACCTGACAGGGATGTCGAGTTTGTGATAGACCTTGTTCCATGAACCGTTCCAATTTCTAGAAGACCCTATAAGATGGCACCCTTAGAACTAGCCGAGCTTAAGAACTGAGGGAGTCCTGGATTAGGGGGTGTCCGGATGGCCGGACTATACCTTCAGCCGGACTCCTGGACTATGAAGATACAAGATTGAAGACTTCGTCCCATATCCGGAAGGGACTTTCCTTGGCGTGGAAGGCAAGCTTGGCGATACGGATATGTAGATCTCCTACCATTATAACCGACTTTGTGTAACCCTAACCCTCTCCGGTGTCTATATAAACTGGAGGGTTTTAGTCCGTAGGACAACACATAGAACAACAATCATACCATAGGCTAGCTTCTAGGGTTTAGCCTCTCTGATCTCGTGGTAGATCTACTCTTGTACTACCCATATCATCAATATTAATCAAGCAGGACATAGGGTTTTACCTCCATCAAGAGGGCCCGAACCTGGGTAAAACTTCGTGTCCCTTGTCTCTTGTTACCATCCGGCCTAGACGCACAGTTCGGGACCCCCTACCCGAGATCCGCCAGTTTTGGCACCGACATTGGTGCTTTCACTGAGAGTTCCTCTGTGTCGTCGCCATTAGGCTTGATGGCTCCTACGACCATCAATAGCGATGCAGTCCAGGGTGAGACCTTCCTCCCCGGACAGATCTTCGTCTTTGGCAGCTTCGCACTGCGGGCCAATTCACTTGGCCATCTGGAGCAGATCGAAAGCTATGCCCCTGGCCGTTAGGTCAGATTTGGAAGTTTAAACTACACGGCTGACATCCGCGGGGACTTGATCTTCGACGGATTCGAGCCACTGCCGAGCACGCCGCACTGTCACGACGAGCACGATCTAGCTCTATCGCCGAACAGTGCCCTGGAGGCCGCACCCGCATCGGCTTCGACCCTTAATTCGAAGCCAACCGCGCCGATTGAGGATGGGTGGTTGGACGCCACCTTGGGGGCTGCGATCCCAACGGCGATCAAGCTGAACACCAGCCCCGCACTCCGCGAGGCTCGTGACTCCAAGGAACCGAATTCCTCTCCGGACTCCGAACCCCCCACGCCCCTGCCGATCGAATCCGATTGGGCGCCGATCATGGAGTTTACCGCCGCGGACATCTTTCATCACTCGCCTTTTGGCGATATTCTAAAGACACTAAAGTCTCTCTCTTTATCAGAAGAGCCCTGGCCGGACTACGGTCAGCAAGGTTGGGATACGTACGATGAAGAAATTCAAATCCCACCCACCACCCACTTGTAGCCACTGTCGACGATTTAACAGACATGCTCAACTTCGACTCCGAAGACATCGACGGTATGGACGCCGATGAAGGAGACGATGAAGAACCAGCGCCTATTGGGCCCTGGAACGCCACCTCGTCATATGACGTATACATGGTGGACGCACCAAAAGATGACAACAAGGAGCGGAAGGACACACCGAAGGCTGGTTCCCTCGAAAAGCAGTCAAAACAGCGACGCAAGCGCCGCCCCAAATCCCGCCTCGACAAAAATAACGATCACATAGACCCAGCGCTGGAGCAGGGCGAACCGCTGCCGGACAACGGCAATCCGGAAAATCAAACCGAACAAACAAATTCTATCAAGGATAATGGTCCGGACAACATAACGCCGGACAGGTACCCGGAGCAGCAGAATGCCCGTAAAAGGCTTGTTGCCACCGCGAGGAGTCTTAAAAAGCAGAAGCAAAGGCTCAAGGCTGCGCAAGACACACTCCAAATTAGATGGAATAAAATACTTAACACAACAGCGAGGTACGGCGACAATCGCCCCTCCAAGAGCTACCCAAAGCGGAAGCTGCTACGTGAATTCGATGAGGAGGCCTCAGACCCCCCACAACCAAATATCAAAGCAGCCACCTGGCCGGATAGACGAGCCCTCTACCAACACAGAGCGGCATACAACGCCACTCACAATACAACACGCGACCCATGCGAGGGATCGCACCCAAAGGTCGGCGCAACAAGATCCATCTATGGACCATGCAAGCGCGCCCCACCATACAATGCAACACAACAAACATCCGAACAACGCGGTACACCCAGCTACAGGGGTGCCGCACACCCCCTATGTTTCACCGATGAGGTGCTGGACCATGAATTTCCAGAGGGATTCAAGCCCGTAAACATAGAGGCATACGACGGAACAACAGAGCCTGGGGTTTGGATTGAGGACTACATCCTTCATATCCATATGGCTCGAGGAGATGATCTCCACGCCATCAAGTACTTACCCCTCAAGCTTAAAGGGCCAGCTTGTCACTGGCTTAAAGGCCTCCCCGAAAGCTCCATTGGAAGTTGGGAAGAGCTCGAAGATGCCTTTCGGGCAAATTTTCAAGGGACTTATGTCCGACCTCCAGATGCGGACGATTTGAGTCATATAACTCAACAGCCCGGAGAGTCAGCCCGAAAGCTTTGGAATAGGTTTCTTACTAAAAAGAACCAGATTTTCGACTGTCCGGACGCCGAAGCCTTGGCAGATTTTAAGCATAGCATTCGTGACGAATGGCTCGCCAGACACCTCGGCCAAAATAAGCCGAGAACGATGGACGCATTAACAAACCTAATGACCCGCTTTTGCGCGGGCGAGGACAGCTGGCTAACCAGATGCAGCACCAGCGACCCCAGTACATCTGAAGTTAGAGATGGAAACGGGAAATCATGGCGCAACAGCAATAACAAACGCCGGAATAAAGAAGACATCACGAAGGGCACGGCAGTAAATGCCGGATTCAAAAGCTCTCGGCCAGGTCAAAAGTCGCCCCCTAAAGGCACCAGGGATGAACTGTCCAGCCTTAACAAAATTCTGGACCAAGTATGTCAGATCCATAGTACCCCTGGTAAACTTGCTAATCATACCCACAGAGAATGTTGGGTCTTCAAGCAGTCTGGCAAGCTCAACACCGTACACAAGGGGGAAGATACACCAAGTGAAGACGAGCATGAGCCTCCCAAGCAAGACACTGGGGAACAAAAGAAATTTCCACCAGAAGTCAAAACAGTAAACGTGTTACACGCGATCAAGGGAAAAAACAATGCGGCACTCCCAGTAAAACATACCCAAGTGCCTGTCACCGTGAAGTCCTATCACTAGTCGTCTCAGCCGATCACTTTTGACCATCGCGACTACTCAGCAAGTATCCGACGCGCGGGATGGGCTGCCCTGGTATTAGACCCAGTAATTGGCGGATATCACTTCACATGAGTCTTGATGGACGGTGGCAGCAATCTAAACCTAATATATCAGGATACAATCCGCAGGATGGGGTTAGACCCAACAAAAATTCGCCATAGCAATACTACCTTTAAAGGAGTAACGCCCGACCCAGGGGCTCGTTGTACGGGCTCCCTCCTACTACAAGTAATATTCGGCTCCCCCGATAACTTCCGTGCGAGCATTTAACCTTCCACATCGCTCCGTTCCAAAGTGGCTATCAAGCACTGCTCGGACGCGAAGCTTTCGCTCGCTTCAATGCAATACCACACTACGCCTCCCTCACACTCAAGATGCCCGGTCCACGTGGCATCATTTCAGTGAACGGAAATATCAACCGATCTCTGCGCGCCGAAGAGAGTGCGGCTGCCTTGGCAGCCGCACACTAAAGGCGCCCGGACCAGCAAAAACATCCAATAGGTCGTCAAGACCTCAAACACAACTCATCAAGTCCAGCGCCGTTATTTATACCACACCCCTATTTGTCAATACAAGGGGCTCAACGCGCGCAGACAAGTGGCAATTTTTTCTCATCTTGAATTATGCATGGTTTCTTTAAAAACTATCTTTTTGCACGACAACTTTTTCACCTAAATTCCTCTCTTTTACAGACTATCATCGTGCTACACCCGTCCAGGATATGGCACAACGGAGACACAGGCGCAGACGTGCAGCAGGGACCCGCTCCAAGGATTCTTTTTAGATTAAGACCCTGCGTAAACCTTTTTTACTGTCTCTTGTTGATACATATCAACCGTTGAGAAGGATGCTGACGTCTTGGCATGTGGCCATGCCAGAACAATGCACGTACCTGGACACAAGGGGCTTCTTACAAAGGCCATTATTTAGGCCCGATTTATACCACTAAGACCGAATACCTTAGGGAGTATTCGGCGTTGCGAGTTTGGCCTTATATGCATCAGCTCCGAATCATTGTCTTTGGTCAAATGTTGGGTTTGCCCGGCTCCTGTGTTTTGGTGCCTTACGTTCCGCTTTACCGGCTAAGGTAGCACTAGGAGAACTACTGCGATTGTGCTCTGGTTCATCCGGACGAGCACCTCAGTGGAGAAAGCTGAAAACTGACTATCATGATATAGCGTGAGACTGATCAACCACTCGATGACCTGTTGGAATATTAGAATTCCTCCGCCTTAACGAAGGGCCGTTTTCCGGCCAGGCATGTACGCACCCCGGGATCGGGAGAGTGTGGAGCCACCAGCTGCTATTTAGTAGCCCCACTATCAAACTCCTATGGCTAAGTGAAAGTGCTAAAGCATTATAGTCCGGTTGCCTTGCTCGCTCCGCTATCACCTCCTTAATAGGACCAAGACGTTGGGTTAAGTGTGAATGCGTGTTTTTTGCGAGCACCTCTGCATTATATGCGTGAGGGTTGAAGCCGACGGCTGCAATCTTTCAGGTTATACACACGTATACATAAACGGCCGCCCAGGAGGCATCATATTACTTTCAGGCAAAAGTATAAATATAGCCTTATAAAAATTTATAAAAGCATTTCGCTTACAATGAGATTACATATCACTCAAACATAATATTTTTTGAGCACTGGGTCTCTATCAAGCGAGCACCCTCAAGAACTTCTTCAAAGTAGTGCTTTGTAGCCATTCGGCCTATGGCCGAATCCCGCGCTGCAACAGTGGTAGCATCCATCTCCACCCAGTATGCTTTAACACGGGAAAAGGCCATCCGTGAGCCCTCTATGCATGCCGACCTCTTCATCGCATTAATGTGCGGCACCACGTCAAGGAACTGCTGCACCAAGCTGAAATAGCTGTTCGGTTTTGGCCTTTCCGGCCATAGCTGATCCACAACAGACCTCATGGCGAGTCCGGATAACCTATTCAGTTCGGCCCATTCGGCTAATTGGTCAGTCAATGAAAGCGGACGCTCGAGAGAATGGAATTGTGTCCAAAACAGCTGGTCCACTTCATGGTCCGTCTAACCCTGGAAGTACTTGGCCGCATCGACAGCGCTTGCCGCCAAATCCATATACACATCCTCCGAACTCCACAGCCGATCCAGAGGGGCATACCGTGGATCTCCAAACTTCCTCCGCAACATAAAGGATTTCCCAGCTACAATATCCCCGGCTTCCCGCAGCTCCTCCGTCTTCGCCCTCATAGCAGAGCGGGTGTCTTTTCTCGTCGCAGCAGCCTTCTCAAGGTCCGATGCCTTCGCTAGGTTTTCCTTTTCAAGAACCCAGCAACGGTCGACGGCGGCTTTTAATTCTATGTCCATCTTGTCCATCTTATCTCGGCTCTCGCCATGCGCGGCCTTCTCGGCTTTCAACTCTTCGGCCGCCTTCAAAGCAGCATCATTACCAAACCTCGCTTGTTCCTTGGCTCGGGCAAGTTCTGCCCGCAAGGCTTCAACAGTGGCAGCTCCATCTGCAGTCACAACATATTAAAGATACTGGCATCATGCTGCTCTTACTATGTGGCGTTCACCAGATAGTGACACTTACACTGTGCCTCGTCAAGCCTTTTGTTAACAAGCTCGATGTCGGCGTCTGCCGCATCCAACTGCCGTTTTAAATGGGCAAACTCGCTAGTCCGGCTAGCCACCGAAGCTTCCATCACCTGCACATAGAGGCAGTATGGTTATTACCTGGGAATATGATCCTCTGTTCGTCGTCCTTTCCGACGACAACCAGAGTCTCAGGGGATACTATCTACACAGGGCACACCTAGCATGTGCAGGACTATCATACATTATTTTACGTACCTCAAAGCCTATTAGTAGACTCATAAAAGCTTTATGCAATCCGCTTTCAGCGGACGAGATTCTCTCTATCACCGTATTCATCATCATACGGTGTTCATCTGAGATGGCTGCTCGCCCCACCAACTCCCTCAGAACATCCGATCGCACACCAGACGGTGTCGGACTCTTTTGTCTGCTCTCTTCGGGAGCCGGACACTTGGAGCTTCGGGGGTCAATGGGATTATCTTCTGGCCTCACCAGACACGGAGAGGCCATCCACGACGACACTTCGGGGTCGCCCGCTTCCGGAGAGGAGGAGTCCGGAGGAGGCGTTTCGCTCTCCATCATCTCTGGAAGAAGATCCCCCGAAGACGAGCTCATCTGAGAGGGGCTAAGGCCCGAACTGCAAAGATATATGCGGTGGTTATTTTCTCAGAAGAAAAAGATGGCATACCTGTGCTATTAAAGTATTTCGGGTCACTTACGACTCGTTGGAGAATTGATCTCCCCATGGACTCTGTGCGGCAAAAGCGCCCCCCAATGTAGGACCCTCTGTGGGAGACTTCTTCTCCCGTTTGGAAGCTTCGGCTTCCGAATCCCCGGGCGCAGTCCTTTTCCTCCTCCGGTCGTCTTCCTTCATGGAGACGCTCGCTCCCTCGGTTAGAATAGGCAGCGTTGGGGGCCCGTGTCCGCCCGTATTATCCTCCCCAGTATGTTCCTTCAAGGGCTCCGGGCAAGGTGCGACCTAGAGCATCTTTTCCAATACCGGATTGTCCAAACCCTCAAGGAGGGGGGCCGAACACCAAATCAACTTCGCCTTTGTTAGCCAGTCCTGGTCAAAAAGCAAACTCTCAGAAATAACTTCGTAACAAACGAGAGGTAGTATGTTCAGCCGGAAGATTCCTTACCTGTTCGGCGGTGCGGTTACTACTCAGGCCCACGTCCTCGGTGATTTCCGGACACTCTACCTGAGGTCCGAAGAATGACTTGTACATCTCCTCGTGCGTCAGGCCGAGGAAATTTTGAATGACACGCGGTCCCTCAGGATTGAACTCCCACAAGCGAAGGGGCCGGCGTTTGCAAGGCTGGACTTGACGAACCAGCATAACTTGTATTACCGCAACCAAACTAAAATCTCCATTGAAGATATCTCGAATGCGGCTTTGCAGTATAGGCACGTCCTTGGCCGGACCCCAGCTCAGACCTCTGCTAATCCATGACATCAGTTGTGGTGGAGGGCCCGAGCGGAAAACAGGGGCGGCCGCCCACTTGGCACTTCTAGGAGCCGTGATGTAAAACCACTCCTGTTGCCACAATTCAGACACCTCTGGAATGGAACCTTTGGGCCATGGAGCTCCCGTCATCTTGCGTATTGAGGCACCTCCACACGCCGCATGTTGCCCCTCGATCATCTTCGGCTTTACTTCAAAAGTCTTGAGCCACAGTCCAAAGTGAGGGGTAACCTGGAGGAAGGCCTCACACACAACAATAAATGTCATGATATGAAGAAAGGAGTCTGGAGCTAGATCATGGAAATCTAGCCCGTAATAAAACATCAAACCCCTGACGAAAGGATCCAAAGCAAGGCCTAGACCTCGGAGGAAGTGGGAAACGAACACGACGATCTCGTTGGGTTCGGGGGAGGGGACGGCCTGCCCTCGGGCAAGCAGCCGATGCAGAATCTCGGCGGTCAGATATCTGGCCTCCCTCAATTTTTTATGTCTTCTTCCGTGATGGAGGAAGGCATCCATCGGCCTTGAAGGCTAGATTCGGACATGATTGAAGGTTCAGAGCACCTGACCTGAACTTCGGGTGTTTGAGCTCGAGGTGGGGGAAGGATTCGATTGAGCATGGGAGGGAAAAATAAAAGCCTTGTCCCTTTATAAAGAGGGTGAATATCAAGCGTCCTCTCCGTGGCCGTTTGGACTTGCCTATAATCTAGGAGTCCTAGAAGCGGTTGGGTTACCCACGCCCGTATTGATGAGAATCCCGGAATAAGGGGACACGATCTCTGCTTTAACAAGACGTGCCAAAGAAACCGCCTCGCATGACGCGCTAAGGTGGGATAATAAAATGATTTGGATAAAGGCTTGGCCGTGTTGCGATGTCACACTACGGAATACATCAGCAGATTAGATTTGTGTAAATATTATTCTCTCTATGGCAATATGTGGAAACTTATTTTGCAGAGCCGGACACTATCTTTGTGTTCAAAATCTTCTATGAAGTACTTTGGAGGAGGAACCCGCCTTACAATGCCGAAGACAATCTGCGCGCCGGACTCGTCGTCATTGAAGCCTGGTTCAGGGGCTACTGAGGGAATCCTGGATTAGGGGGTGTCCGGATGGCCGGACTATACCTTCAGCCGGACTCCTGGACTATGAAGATACAAGATTGAAGACTTCGTCCCGTGTCCGGAAGGGACTTTCCTTGGCGTGGAAGGCAAGCTTGGCGATACGGATATGTAGATCTCCTACCATTGTAACCGACTTTGTGTAACCCTAACCCTCTCCGGTGTCTATATAAACCGGAGGGTTTTAGTCCGTAGGACAACACATAGAACAACAATCATACCATAGGCTAGCTTCTAGGGTTTAGCCTCTCCGATCTCGTGGTAGATCTACTCTTGTACTACCCATATCATCAATATTAATCAAGCAGGACGTAGGGTTTTACCTCCATCAAGAGGGCCCGAACCTAGGTAAAACTTTGTGTCCCTTGCCTCCTGTTACCATCCGGCCTAGACGCACAGTTCGGGACCCCCTACCCGAGATCCGCCGGTTTTGACACCGACAAGAACCAACTCGATGAGTCCTTGAAAAAGGGTTTCATCCGTCCTAGTTCCTCTCCTTGGGCTTGCCCCGTCCTCTTTGTCAAGAAGAAGGATGGAACGGATCGGATGGTTGTAGATTACCGACCTGTCAACTTGGTCACCATCAAGAACAAGTATCCGCTTCCCAGGATCAACGATCTGTATGATCAGCTCGCTGGATCCTTAGTCTTTTCCAAGATGGATTTGAGGTTGGGCTACCATCAAATCAAAATCAGAAACGGGGACATTCCCAAAACGGCCTTTGTTACTCGTTATGGCCAATACGAGTACACCGTTATGTCCTTCGGTTTAACCAATGCCCCAGCCACCTTCTCTCGGTTAATGAACTCGGTCTTCATGGAGTATTTGGATAAATTCGTCGTAGTTTACCTCGATGACATACTCATCTACTCCAAGAATGAAGAGGAACATGCCAAACATCTAAGGCTGGTATTGATGAAACTTTGAGAGCATCGCCTTTATGTCAAATTCTCCAAGTGTGAATTTTGGTTGCCATAAGTGACCTATCTAGGCCATGTAATCTCTGGTAAGGGTATTGCTGTCAATCCCGAGCGAGTTCAAGCCGTCCTTGATTGGACTCCACCTGAGACGGTCAAGCAAGTTCGGAGCTTCCTTGGCTTAGCGAGCTATTGTCGCCGCTTCGTCGAGAATTTCTCCAAGGTTGCTAAACCTCTAACTAAACTCCTCAAGAAAGATAAAAAGTTTGAGTGGACCCCACAGTGCGAGTTCAGCTTTCAGGAACTGAAAAGACGCCTGGCATCTGCTCCCGTACTGGTACCACCAGATTTCTCCAAGGACTTTATTATCTATTGCGACGCCTCGCGACAAGGACTAGGTTGCATACTCATGCAAGATCGTCAGTTAATTGCCTATGCTTCACGGCAATTACACCCACATGAGGAAAACTATCTCACACATGATCTAGAGCTTGCAGCTGTAGTCCATGCACTCAAAACTTGGCGACATTACCTCCTCGGTAATCGTTGCGAGATCTTCACCGATCACCAAAGTTTGAATTATATCTTCACCCAACCGGATTTGAATCTCAGGCAAAGACGTTGGGTCGAGTTGATCTCGGATTACGACTTAGGAATAACTTACACCCCGGGCAAAGCCAATGTCATGGTTGATGCGCTAAGTCGTAAATCTTATTGTAACAGCCTGATGTTACAACAAAGTCAACCACTTCTCCATGAGGAATTTCGTAAGATTAATCTTCACATTGTTCCTCGAGGATTTCTATCCACCCTGGTGGCGAAGCCTAACCTTACAGATCAAATCATAGCTGCCCAGAAGCGTGATAAGCGCATATTCCAGATTAAGGAAAACATTGCTAGCGGAGTTGCTAAATGTTTTTCCATGGATGAGCGAGGTGTTGTCTTCTTCGAGAACCGCTTGGTGGTTCCCAAGAAACAACATCTACGCCAGTTGATTCTTAAGGAATCTCATGAATCCCCTCTCACCATTCATCCTGGTAGTACTAAAATGTATCAAGACCTACGCCGGAGGTTTTGGTGGACTAGGATGAAGAGAGAAATTGCTCAATACATTGCTAGTTGCGACGTCTGTCGTCGTGTTAAAGCAGAGCACCAACAGCCTGCTGGCACTCTTCAACCTTTGGCTATTCCTGAGTGGAAATGGGATAAAATCAGTATGGATTTCATTACTGGGTTTCCGAGGACCAAGAGAGGGAATAATGCCATCTTCGTCGTGATCGACCGTCTTTCCAAAGTAGCCCATTTCCTACCTGTTCATGAGAGTATCACTGCTAGCTAGCTAGCTAACTTATACATCTCCCGAATAGTGTCTCTTCATGGTGTCCCATTGGAAATTAACTCAGACCGTGGGAGTCTCTTCACCTCTCGATTTTGGGAAAGTTTCCAAAATGCTATGGGAACTCGTCTCTCTTTTAGCACCGCCTTCCATCCCCAATCAAGTGGTCAGGTAGAGCGAGTTAATCAAATTTTGGAAGATATGCTCCGAGCTTCTGTCATCTCATTCAGAATGGGTTGGGAGAAATGCCTTCCATTCGCGGAGTTTGCTTATAACAATAGTTATCAAGCTAGCTTGGGCAAAGCTCCTTTCGAAGTTCTCTATGGACGAAAATGTCGAACGCCTCTTAACTGGTCAGAAACCGGGGAAAGACAACTCTTTGGCCCAGATATGATTTAGGAAGCAGAAGAGTAGGTTCGCGTTATTTGTGAGAAATTGAAAATAGCCCAATCTCGTCAAAAGAGCCAATATGATCGTAAACATAAGCTCATGACTTATGAAGTCGGCGAGAAGGCTTATCTTCGGGTTACTCCGTTAAAGGGAACCCATCATTTCGGTATCAGAGGCAAATTGGCTCCTCATTACATTGGACCCTTTCACATTCTTGCCAAACGAGGAGAAGTTGCCTACCAATTGGAACTACCTTCGCATCTTTCCAGAGTTCACGATGTCTTCCACGTTTCTCAACTCAGGCGTTGCTTCGCGGATCCTATCCGTGGAGTGGACCACGAAACGCTTGATCTACAAGATAACCTCTCATATCGGGAATATCCCGTTCGTATCCTTGATCAAGCCGAGCGTACCACTCGACGCCATAATATCAAGTTCCTCAAGGTTCAATGGTCACACCATTCTGAGAAAGAAGCCACTTGGGAAAGGGAGGATCGTCTTTGACTCGAGTACCCCACCTTCTTCCTGGAGGATCCTAAATCTTGGGACGAGATTCTTTTGAGTGGGGGTGAGTTGTCACATCCCTGTGTTAGTCATGCATTAGGTTTGGTTGAACATGTGCATCATGTTTAAATTCCCAGAAAACTGAAATGGGGATGACAGAACCCCCAGGACCCCCCTGGAACAACTAGGGTTTACCAAAAACTTTTTCAATGAACCTGAAATGCCCTTCTAAAAAGCCCACCCTTTTTGTTTTGGGTTAAAACCTTTGACAAAAATGGTGCACATTTTTCTAAGACATCTTAAGGTCATTGGATTAATTCTTATAGTATTTTCATTTGGGCATTTAAATGCTATAAAATATTTTAAATGCTCGAATAATCATAAACTAAAATGTTTGTTGTTGGATATATTCTAAGCAGTAGCCATGATTAATTTTATGATTTTTGGAAATGCCCTGGCATTTTTAATAAAGCCCTGAAATCACAGAAATAATAGAATAAATAAAAAACAGAAAAAGAGAGAGAGAACAGAGACTTACCTGGCGCAGCCCACCTAGCCCACCAGCTCGGCCCAGTCCACTGGCTCCTGCCGGTCGTCCTCCTCCTCTCGCCATGAGGACGAGAGGCGCGTGCCCGGCGCCCGCGGTCACACGCCGGCCACCTCCTGCTTCCACCGACGCCCTCGACGCATCTACGAGTTCCACACACTCCCTCTCGTTCCCCTCTCATTCTCCCCACTCTCCCCGTGCCACTCTCCCTCCTCTGGTTCTCTCCCCATCCCCTGCGAGCGTAACCGTCACCGCCGACAAGCACCACCGCGGCCACCGCCTCTCCCTCGCTTCTCTGACCGGCCCAGAGGCTCCGCCTCGACCCCCTCTTCCTTCCACCTCGAGCCACGCCACCGCGGGAGCCCCACATCGCCGCCACGGGTCGTCTTCCTCGAGCACGGCTGCCGGACTCTATCGACGGATTCGTTGTTGCCAAGCCGTCTCCGAGCAAGCCGAGCCCCTCTTTGTGATCGCTGTGAGCTCTGCCACTATTTCCCCCTCTTCCCGCGCTCGTCCGCGTCCTCTAACCACCATGGCCATCGGAGCCGAAGCTCGCCGCTGCCACCGCACGTTGCCGTCGTGGCCACAACCACGTTGGGTCGCAATCGAGCACGCCATCATGTTCAACGCACTCGCAGGAGCCCGTAGCACCCCCGCACGCCCCTCACCATGCCCGCTAGTGACTAGTTTGACCTCGCCCGAACTCCGGCCGCCGCGGACGTGCTCGCCGCTGTTGTTTCCGGCCACCCCAGCTCCACCCACTGCCACCACTCGACGCGGCTCACTCCCCGCATCACGTAGATGGTCTCTGCCGTCCTTTTGGTCGCCGGAGTGCAAAACCCGCGCTGCTCCGCCGCGTCTGACCTCGCCGGCGGCTAAACGCCGGCGAGTTTGACCACTTTTGACCGTGGACTGATGCGTGGGCCTAGGTTGACTTCCCCCCTGAGCCTATGACAGGTGGGGCCGGCCTGCTAATTAGTTTAGGATTAGTGTTGACTAATTTTAATTAGTTTAGTCACTGACATGTGGGCCCAGGCCCCACTGACAGTTAATTAGCACTAACTTAATCCTGTTAATTAGCTGAGACACTGACAGACAGGGCCCACCAGTCAGGTTTGACTGGCCCTGGCGCCTTTGACTCGCTGACGTCACTCTGACGCAATCCTGACGCAGTAAATCCTTTTCTGGATTTATTCTTTAATAGGAAATTCCAAAAAATAGCCAAAACTTCTAAAAATCATAGAAAATCAACTATAGCTCCAAATCAAACAAATTATATATGAAAAATGATCAGAAAAATTCAATCTATCCATCTGTAATGGTTTCATGCATGACAAAACAAGTTAACCCTGCTGTTTAAGCAAAATAATATAATGCACTAATAAGGCTATGTTAAATGAACTAACATTTGAATCTTTGATTCAAATGAGTTCATTCCTTTCTGTTTTAGCTTGCATTAGGCCAAGACACATTCATTTTGCCATGTCATAGCATGCATCATATTGTTGCATATTGTCATGTGTTGATTATTCTCGGTGTGTTTTCGTGGTAGGTTCTGCCTCCGAGGATAACCCCGAGTATCCGTCTGAAGGGCAGTACCCTACTACCACTACATCAGGCAAGCAACCCAATGATCATTCCGATACAAACCCATGTTCTCGCTTCTGCTCTTGTTTACTGCACTAAGACAACGCGATTCAAACTGCTGCGTGCTACGGTAGTTGAACCCTTATCCTCTGCATGACCTGTCATTGCCACAGTAACTAGATGAAACCCACTAGCATCTGTAGGAGTTGATTGAGCCATGTATGTGATTCCTACCTTGCTGTGCATGCTATGCTTAGAGTTGTGTCAGGTCTAGTTCATCTGGGTGATGGGCCAGAGTGAAATGATTATGTCGATAATATGAGGGAGGTGTTGAACATGTTTTGGTAAAGGTATCGATGAGAGGCCATTTAGGAGTACATGGTGGGTTGTTTCATTGAGGCCGTCCATAAGAACTGAGATCTGTATGCGTGATTTAAGATTCAGCTACTACCACACATTGTGCCCTGAAATATGACCCCGCTCGACTTACTGACCCCTCTCGTCCTCTGTCCAGGAGTTGCAACTAGTTTCTAGTGTTTGTAGGTTATGTGTTGGCGGTCGTGCGTAGCGCTGACCCTAGGGGTGGGCTATGATGCGGTAGATACACCATGGCACGGTGTACCGAGTCGCCTGTTTGGTGTCTCGGGAACCCTGCACACATCGTTTGGGGCCGTTGAGAACACCCTGGCCGGATCTCCTTGCGGATGGAACCCGAATAGGCGATAAACCTGGACTAGAGACTCGAGCGGTTAGTCAGGTCATGGTCTACACCCACGTCGGTTTTCGCTTGAAGTCTGCCGAGCACATGTCGTGTGCAGACGCTAAGTGGTGGAAACATGTGTGAAGAAGTACACCCCTGCAGGGTATAAAACTATTCGAATAGTCGTGTCCGCGGTAAAGGACTACTTGGTTGCCTATACAGTTCATAGACAAGTTAATGGATACTACTAAAAGACTCAAGATAAGTGTGAGTACCGAGGATGGCCCTCTCGTAGGATGACGAGGGAGGATCCCCGGTGGAGTATTGTGTTGGTGATTAGTGGACTCGTGTGCGAAAACTATTTTATTAGTGGTGTTTCGTAGGATAGCTTAGCCAAGAGTCAAAGCTGGCTTGCTGCAATAACTCCACCACCTTCTTGAGAACGAGCATGTATAGTAGGTTCTGATGTAAGACTTGCTGAGTACCTTTGTACTCATGTTTGCTTAATTACTGTTTTCAGACGACAACACCGCCCCCTCCGATGGGTTTTATGTAGACCTCGACGTCGATGAGTGACTTGCCACCCAGGTGGTGATCCTGGCCATGGAGGGCCCTATGTAGATAGACAGGCTTCGAGAAGCCTTCTTTCTTTCTAGTGTCTGTACTCCGACTAGTTGCTTCCGCACGTGCTTGTATGATTGTATGACTTGAGTGTCGGGTCGTGTGACCCCTACCTGTATGAATATGTTATGTATGGCTCTCTGGAGCCTTTAAATAAAGTACTTGAGTTGTAGAGTTTTGTTGTGATGCCATGTTGTATTTGCACATATCGAGCATATTGTGTGTATGATTGAAATGCTTGGTATGTGTGGGATCCGACAATCTAGTTGTTTATCCTTGGCAGCCTTCCTTATGGGGAAATGTAGTCTAGTGTTCCTCGAGCCATAGTAGTCCGCTACAGCCCGGTTCACCGGAGTCCTGCTAGCCCAGCACTACTGCTCAGGACACTTGACTGGCCGGCATGTGTTTCACTTCGTTCCTATGTCTGTCCCTTTGGGGAAATGTCACGCGGTGACTTCCGGAGTCCTGCCTAGCCTGCTATAGCCCGGGTTCCCCGAAGTCCTGTTAGCCCAGTGCTACAGCCCGGATTCACTCGCTTGTGACCGACATGCTCGATGTGATTCATGTATGCATGTCTCCATAGGTCTGTGCCGCTTTGGGTTCACGACTAGCCATGTCGGCCCGGGTTCTTTGACATATGGATGCTAGCGACACTATCATATACATGAGCCAAAAGGCGCAAACGGTCCCGGGCCATGGTAAGGCGACATCCGTGGGAATACCGTGCGTGAGGCCGCAATGTGATATGAGGTGTTACCGGCTAGATCTATGTGACTTGGAATCAGGGTCCTGACACTTATGTACCTATAAATGATTTTCAGAAAAAAAAGAGCAAACTATGAGGCAGATGCAGTTCAAATTTGACCCGCTTCCTAGTGAACCAGCGGAATTTTGTCTTTTTCACCAGAGGTGGATCAAAACTTTTGACACCCAACCATTTAGTCAATTTTAAATTAAATATGGTCTAGTATTTCATAAAATTGATTTGGTCCAATTTTGCAACAAATATATGGTAGGTCCTTAAAAAAAACTCATTTCACGCACTCGGAAAATGGAAAATGAATTTTCCATGCATAGAAAATGAAAACTTCCTTAGGCAACATTGTTTGGTATTCCAAGATGCACCTTTGTGCACAATATGAGATCATTTCAAAAAACTATGCCATGAACGTGGCCACAAAATTGATCATTTGGCTTGAAAGTCATGAATCTTCATGTATGATAGCTCCTTTTTAAGAACACTTTTTTTAAAATAATTGCCGTATTACAAGTTTATTTTTTTTTCTGGTAACTTGGTCACATGTAATGACAAATTGCAAAGGTTTTCCAATTTTTAGATTTTTTTTTGAATTTTCTATGACCGTTTCAAAATGCGGTCAAAGCGGCGGACATGACCGTTCCTAGCTAGTGGTTGAATATTGGAAAACTTTTGATATTTCTGTGATTAAATAGATACTTGCGTACCTAGAAATGATTTTTGAAAAAAATAAAGAGCAAACTATAAGGTAGCTGCAGTTCAAATTTGATCCGCTTCCAACTAAATAGGCGAAAATTTGTCTTTTTCACTAGAGGTGGGTCGAAACTTTTGACACCCAACTATTTGGTCAATTGTGCATTAGATATGACCTAGTATTTTAGAAATTTTATTTGGTCCAATTTTGCAACAACTATTTGCTAGGTCCTTCACAAAAAACCTGATTATTGCCACTCCAAAAATTGAAAAATGATTTTTTTGTGCAAAGAAATAAAAACCCCATCCCAATATACACACAGTGCACAATATTGGAGCACTTTCACAAAATATGATTCAATTTTCTATCAAAGATTTCATATGTTCTTAAAAAACCATTTCCACACTCAGAAAATAAACTTATATTCTCATTGGTGGAAAGGTGTGTGCCACGGATCGATGACATGGCACACATCCATCCATCCACATCCATCCGTCCATAGATCCCACACCACGGTGACCTCCTCCCTCCGATCCTTCCTCCCAAACCCTAACTCCCACTCCCTCCCTTCCGCCACCGCCACTCCGATCGAATCGATGGCGACGCCGCACTTCCTCCCTTCCGCCGCCGCCACTCCGCTCCCGATCCAGACCCCCCTTGCAGCCGCCTCTTTCTCTTCCACACCTCTCCCCTTGCCACCGCCTCCCTCTCTGCCACCCACCTCTCCCCTCGCCGGCGGTCTGCCACATCCGGCAACGTCGAGGCCAGCGGGCGCTGGATCCGGCACCGGCGTGGCCCCTCCATCAACAACTCGAACTGGGGGGCGGCGGCGCCATGGCTTCCCCAACCCCACGGCATGGGCCTGAGCCACCCGCTGGCCTCGGCTGGGTCCCGGATGAGTAGCCGCGCAGGATGATGTTGATGGCGCTGCGGCCGCGGCCCCCGACCATCCTGCCGGCGCTGTGGGCCCCGCGGGAGGGAAGGAAGAGGGGAATGGCGAGGCGAGGCAAAGGAGGCGGCGGGGCTGGCGTCGGGGACGCGGCGCGGGCGGTGTGGCGCAGGGGACCGGCGCGGCCGCGGCTCCTGGTTGTCTCCGCCGTGGCCTGGGCGCTGCTCCTCCTCGCCTTCCACCTCCCCTCCGCCTACTTCCTCTCAGGTTACTCCCTCGCCCCCTCCTCTCCTGCCCGCCGCGCCCGACCAACCAGTGGTGGTGTCGCTCGTGCTTCCTGCTTCCAGTTTGCTCTTAGTCCATCGACTGATTAGTCGATCTACGATGCTTGCTACCCTGTCCGCGTGCATTGACCTGTTGGGATGAGAGAATCCAGTGCGGGATTTTAATCATAGTGCATCAATCTCGCGTGTCCAGAACAGGGATGGGGATGCCTTATTGAGCGATCACGGCGACGAACCTGTGTGTCTCTCTAGCATGTGCATAGGTGGCTTTGGCTTATTGATTGCAAGTTTCAGGGGATTTCAGACTCTGAATGAAACTTGCAGCTAATTAACTAACTGATGCATCTCCTTGGCAATTGGCATGCTGCGCATTAGCTTCTTCAGTTACGATGCCATGCTACTAGAGCTTCTACTCGTCTTGTTTATCTCGTGCCGCATTCCGGAGTTAAATGTACCTTGCGTGCGTCTCCGTTGGGACTGCTCGTGACTTGACAATTCTGTGTTATGGGTCGTTGAATCAGTTTCCTATCTAGTTTAATGTAGATTCTGATTCTAGCTCCTAGACTTGTGTTCAAGTGTCTTTCATTTAACAGATGAGTGCAAAGAAGGCCACTGGATCCGCTAGAAATCGTTCGAGCTGCAGGGTTTTTCTTGCTCGCTCGCTTACTTTGCTACCTGTCTGTAACCTGGTAGATTTTGTTTTCTGCTACCATTCTCAGTGTCGTGAAATGGAGATGGATGTCTAACTGCTTCACATGCTTAATCTAATTTAATGTGTAAAATGGCAGGCAAATGCTGCTGCAAAGATATTAGTGGTATATGTGCATGCATTTGACAATATGATTTCACATGTGTGTTTGAACAATAACCATACAGATTATGGTACTGTTAATTTGGTGCAGTTGAATGAGTGCTTGGTGTTGATATTTTGTTAATGAGCATTATTTTGTCTTATAATAGATCGATTTGCATTGTTTTTGTTAACATAGTCCCACAACCTTATGTGATTTAATTGACCGAGATGTTGCAGTAGACTTCAGATATTATATAAACATCATGTTGTGATAGTGGTGGTCATCGTGTGCATGCAATTAACCAGGACGATGAGTGCGGCGACGAGTCCGACCAGGGCGAGCTGGAAGAGGAGGCCCAGGAGCTCGCCGCCCCTCATGGTGAGGGCGCGCCCGACTTGGATGGTGGCCGCCAAGGCCAACACCAATGAGGATGTCGTCCTGGAGTTTGTCGGGGACCTCATCCCATTTGACAAGGCGCGTGCCACTACGAGCGCGTCCCCATGGATGGCGGGAGGTAATGTATCCTAGTACCTTGTTTGTCTCGGATCGATTTGTCTCCTCTCTGTGTAACTGAATGTTGAACTGAAAGCTTGATTTGGTCAGGTGGAGGGTGGTTTGTGCAGGATGGGGAGGTGGGAGAAGAAGAACTCTGAAGGTAAACAATCTAACACTACTGCTCACAATCTGAGGTTTGTTTATTTCTGCCCTGAACTGAAGCTTGTGTTTATAAGTGTAGCTTGTGTTATACTCTTTACTAAACGCTCTGTGCCACGATCCCATGAGTAACAAGTTTGATCCTTAATCCTATTTGTAATTATACTTTGACTGTACTGAAGCTTGTGTCTGATTGTAGGCATATGGTACTGAACTATAGTACTGAACTGCACTATAGTAACAAGAGTAGCTTGTTTTAATGCTAGTTGCTGCTGCAAAACTACCCTTCAAGATGAAATTAGTTTGCTGGTGTTTACTCTCTACTAAAGAGATATTAGTAAAGCTGTCGTTGGTGGTTCAATTCTGAATATATACCGATATATGTTCTGAATATTACTCTGTTCTAAAGAGATGTGTACTGAACTGAAGATTGTAGGCATTGATATACACTTTGTCTTTGCCTTTGTGCTCTGCTCGAACCTGGCCAATTTGGTTGAATTGTCTCTGGGGCCTTACGTGGGCATGTGATCCAAGTAGGGCTAAACGTGTTGACGCTACTGATCTCGCAGTTGTACCACCATGCATTGTCGTTGCTTAGGCAGCATGCTACACGCACATCACAGCAACTTTGAAATTTGAGTCGCGTTGTAGTTGTGCTATGGCTGCGGTTTATATGCTGCATCCTTTTGTTACGAGTATCAAAAGTTGCTGCTGTTGTCTCCACTGGTTCACATACAGAGGAGCTGCGACTTAATTGTGCACTCTGCATCTTACTGTCTACTACTGTAATGCAAGCAAATATTCCTGTCTGTTCTTTCACTAGTGTCAACCCTTGCTTTCATTGCTAATAATAAACGCATGCTCCACAACTGATCTTCTACTTGATCGCTAGCATGGTCGTGATGATTGATAAACCACCACACAAAAGGAAAATTGCACATTTGCTAGCATTACAGTGTGAAGGATGCTCTGCTGCTCCAATTTGTCTTTTCTGTCAAAGCTTTCTTGTCAAATGTATGTGTTCAGAGTTGAATCAAAGTTTCAATACGGCAAAGTTGCTAGCATTGCAGCAGTATGCCCTTCCTAACATATGTATTTGTGTTGTTCCTCACGCCTCTCTGTTTGCTATGTTTTATTGGTGCTCTGCAAAAGAACTCAACTCAATGGATACAGGGAAGGAGATGGAGGGTGACGCACAGCCATGGAGAGGAGCAGCAGCGGCTCAAGGTCCTTTCTCCTCCACGCCACCTCTGCCCCTCTCTTGTTTTGATTTGCTATGTTGGGTTCCAAGATTAGAAATATTTTTTGTTTCCATCTTTATCCATGTGCTATCATGAACTCTGAGAAAATGTTATGTTTTTGCTCATTAGTGGTGGTACATCTTTGCTTTACTATTCCTAGCAGCTGCAGTTCATCTAACATAAACATGTTGTGCACATTCTGAACCCCCAAACATGACTCAAGTGATGTATATGCAGCAGGGAATCATCAACTTGTACAGTTTGTTGACTGGAATGTAACTTGTACAGTTTTTTACTTGAATATGTTCAGTTATGAAGTCATGTAGTTGTTTATTCTCATCAGTTCTAAACTGCAGTACTTTACTGAATTGTTGATGATGTTGAATGAATCTAGCTTGTTGGGTTCAGTCTCTTGTTTAGATGGAATGCAGTTGTGAATTGGATTGAGCAGAATCGCCGCTCTCCAGAATTATCTGTCTGACTGAACAATGGGATTAGTTCTGAGATCATTCTTGTTGTGTAGTTTCGTCAGGTCAAGCGGTCGCATGCCACTTATTTGGAACCAATAATAACAAATCAGATAATATTACATTACTTTTACTGAACTATTCTTGTTATCATTTAGATTAAATCTCATTGTTTAAGAGGTCATGTTCTTTTCTTTTATCTATTCAACACACTCCAGCATGTTGGTTTAATCAAATCATCTAGTAATGCCACAGCTTGTCATGCATGTCGCATTTCCTCTGTTTTTGGGGAATTTCGACAAGTATCATTCTCTATTTTGGGAATTTCGTTGGCGTAAATTATTATAGCCAACTGTTCAGACTTGTTTTTGCGGGGAGCAAATCTGTATATGCAAAGTGTGTGTGTGTATCCAGTGAGCAAATCTATAGTAATTACTGAGTATATTGCCTGCTTTCTTTTAGTGGCAATTTTCTGCTCAGTTCTCTTTTGACATATAATTTGTTCTCTTTGAATGTGCAGATTGTATGATGTGGTGGTTATCTTTTTTCGTTGCTGGGGTCATTGGAACCTGGATGTCATATGTTATGTGATCTGAGCCATATGGCATATTGTAATCTTTTTATTTTTGGTTTTTATGTACGATGTCATGAAGATGTATGTTTGAAATGTTGTTTTGACAGCAAAATTGTATTCATGTGTACATGTTGTTTTGACAGCAAAATTATGAAATTTCTCAACAATATGTATGGATTAAATATATATATGTTTTCCAATTTTCGATGCTTAAAGTTGTACTGTGCATGAAAAGGCTATAGCCCAACTGATGATGTTGTGGAATTGTTTGTTTTAGTTTAAATAGCAATAATAATAATAATTCTGGTGAAAGTTGTAGAAACAAAAAGAGAAGGCCAACAAAAAAGAAATTTACTAGAAAAAGGAAAGGGCCTAGAAAAGAAAAAAGGTCGCAAAATTTGGCTTGGCCCATTTAGTTGACCATGAAAAAACACAAATAGGCTGAATTGTTGGGCTCGGCCCATCTAAAACACCAAACTGGACCGGGCCGATTCTTATCAATGACCTTTTCAATTAGTCGCAATTTTTCCACGTCAGATTGCCACGTCGAATCCGACGTGGCCCGGGCAAAGAGCTAGCGACCAAAACAGAAGGTCATAGAATCAACGACCTTTTGTTTTGGTCGTGGAATTTCACGACCTTCTCACAAAGAAGGTCGTTAATTTCAGTTTACAACCGCCAGCTTTTGACCTTCTGTTTTTGGTAACGAAAAGGTCGCAAATGAAAACAATGAACTTTCAGTGACCACTAGTGATGGTCGCAAGTTGACATATTTCTTGTAGTGGAAGGTCATATGTATGACCACGAGTTGTTTATCTCTGCCTTTATAATGAGGCGGGGTGGGCTGGTATTCGACTTGAGTTGTCGCTTTATCCCGACCTCGTGGTGGTCGGTCAGCCCCATTGCATGATGATGGTATGGGCTCCAGCGCCTCATCATCGAACTGAGGTAGCAATTTGCGCTTCGGGTAGCTTTTGGCTGGGCGCTTGAGGCTGTATTCTTCGGCTGCTAGGACATCGGTCCATCTATCATTAAGCAGATCTTGGTCAACTTGAAGCTGCTGCTGCTTCTTTTTCAGGCTCCTTGCAATGGCTATTAACTGGCGCTTAAAGCGCTCTTGCTCGAGAGGTTCGTCAGGTACGATAAAATCTTCGTTGCCGAGGCTCACCTCCTCCTCGAAGAGCGGAAGGTAACTGCTGTCCTCTGAATCTTCATTTATGGCCTATTCATTAGCGCTAACTTGCCCATCTTCCCGATTGTCCTGTTCAACAGTTCGTTCGTCGGGATCTTCTCTGTCTTCGACATCGTCCTGAGTGTTATCGTCTCCTGTGCCGGTGTTGCTGTCTTTGCTGCGGCGTGATTTAGAGCGGCACCGCTGACGTCGGCGCTTAGGCTATGTCCCAGGAGGTTTGTCCTCGACTGGGTCTTCCTTGTCGTCGTCATTAGGCTCTTTAGGTGTATCCACCATGTATACGTCGTACGAAGAGGTGGCCGTCCAGCGTCCGGTAAACGGCGGGTTTTGGACATGCTCCTCATCTGCATCGTCGTCCATACCGTCGATGTCTTCGGAACCGTAATCGAGCATGCCGATTAAGTCTTCGACAGTGGCTATGAAGTGGGTGGCGGGTGGAGAGCAAGATTCCCTGTCCTTAGCTTCTAGTCCGAACCAGATATAATTCGGCTGTGAATCCCCGCTAAGGATAGATTTTTAATGAGTTCAACACATCGCCTAAAGGTGAGTGCCGGAAGATGTCCGTGGCGCTGAATTCGGTGATCGATGACCGACCATGCTCGATATGCGTGGACGCACATAGTTCGAAACTTATGATCGGAAACGAGTTCGAGGTTCTGGTGACACAGGTATTACCAGAGGTTGGGTCTGTGTGCGGCCCCAACGCTGTGGAGTCTGCGGCTTCCGTGGCGGGCTTGAGCTTCCTGTCCTCGGATGGCGCGACCTGTTCCGGATCTAAGGCTAGAGCGCTTACAGGTGCAATTTCCTGGGTATGGCCCGATGACAGATCTAAGTCATGTTCATCGAGGTGATGGGAAGCGACTGCCGTGGTCTCGAATCCGTTGAAGATCAAGTCTCCGCGGATATCCGTGACGTAGTTCAAGCTCCCGAATCTGACCTGACGGCCAGGAGCATAGCTATCGATCTGCTCCAGATGGCCAAGCGAGTTGGCCCGCAGTGCGAAGCCGCCGAACACGAACATCTGTCCGGGGAGGAAGACTTACCCTTGGACAGCATCGTTGTAGATGATTGAAGGAGCCATCAAACCTTTTGAGGACGACACAGTGGAACTCTCAATGAAAGCACCAATGTCGGTGTCAAAACCGGCGGATCTCGGGTAGGGGGTCCCGAACTATGCGTCTAAGGTCGATGGTAACAGGAGACAGGGGACACAATGTTTACCCAGGTTTGGGCCCTCTCTATGGAGGTAATACCCTACTTTCTGCTTGATTGATCTTGATGAATATGAGTATTACAAGATTTGATCTACCACGAGATCGTAATGGCTAAACCCTAAAAGTCTAGCATGTATGACTATGATTATGATTGTCCTTCTATCCGGACTAAGCCCTCCGGTTTATATAGACACCGAAGGGGACTAGGGTTATACAAGGTCGTTACAGAGAAAGGAATCTTCATATTGGGTCGCCAAGGAGAGTCCCTCCCGGACACAGGAGAGAGTCTTCGGTCTTGTCTCTTCACAGCCCATTAGTCCGGCCCATGTACAACAGGCCGGACGCCCGAGGACCCCTTAGTCCATGACTCCCTCACCAGCAAAGGCTGAGTATGAGACCTTCTTGGCTAGCCTTTGTTAAGGTGAAAATAGGGGAGTAAGGCAAGGAAGAATAAAAAGCATTCACTTTCCCGCAATTCAGTACCTTGCATTATTTAACGGGAAATGCATAGTAGGCAAGCAAGACTGTAGCATACTTTGTTCGCCAGACTTGAGCCTCATTCACACCGCTCTCACTGGTGAAAGGAATTATAGCCTTAGAGCGATTGTTGTACGTAGACTTCAGCATAACACCAGAAGTGGCTGGTTCTAAGTGGAATTTATGCCACACGTTTAGCACGAGGACTGGGTGTTTCACCTTTTCCCTTTGACCCTATCCTACCCACTCGATATTTAGATTTTGACGCCTTAAAGGAGCTTAAGATTCTCAAGGGAAGGGCTGATAACTTCACTTATAATTTGTTTTTTAACCAATCACATGTTGTGGACACATATTTGCATGTGCATGCTCTCTTTGATTATCACAGTAAGGAAAAATATTTTGTTCTTGAGAGCGAGGCTCGAGCTCACAACGCAGCAGTGTTGGCGGCACGGCGTGCTGAGGCCTCCGCACCGAGAGCTTCCATGAGCTACCATGTCGACTACTACCCTCCAAGCTACTGAATCACTACCAAGTTAGGCTAAAAGCCTAAGCTTGGGGGAGTACGTGTTCTCACCGACATTATATTCATGTTCACATATCATTTCATTTGTCGGTGTTCACACTTTTTCAATGTATCATCCATGCTTAGATTTATTTTCTTGCTTTCTTCTTGTGTGTTTGAACAACTTTAGAAAAAGCCCCAAAAAATTAGTTGTAGTAATTTACTTTCTATGCATGCTTAGTAGCAGTACTAAAAAGAATACCCAAAAAGGTTTCCTTGTTCTTATTTTGCTTGTTGGGAGCTTTCCCGTGTAAATAGTTTTTCTTGTTTTTGCTTATTATTTGCTTGTTGAAGAAAAACCAAAAACTCCAAAAATATTTCAGCGTGTTTCTCTAAAATTCTTTTCTTTTATTCGAGTTGTACCAAGAAGAAGACCATAATGAAAATGTTGAGTGGCTCTCATATGAATAACTGTTGAACTAATAAGAGCCCATTTTCCCTTGTCTTCTCCTGTTGAATAAAATGTTTGCAGATTCCAGCTTAGTCCATGGCACTCTTGCACTATTACTATTTTCATATCATTCGGTTGCGCAAATGAAAGGCAATAATGAAGACATCCGATGAACTAGCCGTGGCAAAGAGAAACTGACATGAACTCGACTTTTCTTGTCTGTGTAAATATGTTTAACCTAGTGCCCATGATTCAGCCCGTTATGATTAAACATGTTTGCAATGACAATTAGAGATTATAGTTTCTCATGCCATGCATAAGTAGCTGGGAGTTAATAATGATTTACCTTGGATATCAACATATATAGTGTTAAGATGATTGTGATGTAGTATGATGATATGGTATCCTCCTCTGAATGTTCGAGTGGCTTGACTGTTGGTACATGTTCATGCATGTAGTTGAATCAAAACCAACATAGCCTCTATAATGTTTATGTTGGAAATATGCCCTAGACGCAATAATAAAATGATTATTATATTTCCTTGTTCATGATAATTGCCTATTATTCATGCTATAATTGTATTATCCGGAAATCGTAATGCATGTGTGAATACATAGACCACAATGTGTCCCTAGTGAGCCTCTAGTTGACTAGCTCGTTGATCAACATATAGTCATGGTTTACTGGCTATGGACATGGGGATGTCATTGATAACGGGATCACATCATTAGGAGAATGATGTGATGGACAAGACCCAAACCTAAGCATAGCACAAAGATCGTGTAAGTTCGTTTTGTGAGAACTTTTCTAATGTCAAGTATCATTTCCTTAGACCATGAGATTGTGCAACTCCCGGATACCGTAGGAGTGCTTTGGGTGTATCAAACGTCACAACGTAACTGGGTGGCTATAAAGGTGCACTACGGGTATCTCCGAAAGTGTCTGTTGGGTTGGCACGAATCGAGACTGGGATTTGTCACTCCGTATGACGGAGAGGTATCTCTGGGCCCACTCGGTAATGCATCATCATAATGAGCTCAATGTGACCAAGGGGTTGGTCACGGGATCATGCATTACGGTACGAGTAAAGTGACTTGCCGGTAACGAGATTGAACAAGGTATTGGGATACCGACGATCGAGTCTCGGGCAAGTAACGTACCGATTGACAAAGGGAATTGAATACGGGATTGATTAAGTCCTCGACATCGTGGTTCATACGATGAGATCATCGAGGAGCATGTGGGAGCCAACATGGGTATCCAGATCCTGCTGTTGGTTATTGACCGAAGAGGCGTCTCTGTCATGTCTGCGTGTCTCCCGAACCCATAGGGTCTACACACTTAAGGTTCGGTGACGCTAGGGTTGTAGAGATATTAGTATGCAGTAACCTGAAAGTTGTTCGGAGTCCCGGATGAGATCCCGGACGTCATGAGGAGTTCCGGAATGGTCTGGAGGTAAAGATTTATATATAGGAAGTCCAGTTTCGGCCAGCGGGAAGGTTTCGGGGGTTACCGGTATTGTACCGGGACCACCGAAAGGGTCCCGGGGGTCCACCGGATGGGGCCACCTATCCCGGAGGGCCCCATGGGCTGAAGTGGCGTGGGAACCAGCCCCTGATGGGCTGGTGCGCCCCACCCAAGGGCCCAAGGCGCCTAGGGTTGGAAACCCTAGGGGGCCGTTGCCCCCCGAGGGGGCATGCGCCCCCCTGGTTGGAAACCCTAAGGGGGCCGTTGCCCCCAGGGCCCCCCCCCTTTTAGATGGGATCTCCAAGGGGGCATGCGCCCCCTAGCCCCTATATATAGTGGAAGGGAGGGAGGGCAGCCGCACCTTGCTCTTGGCGCCTCCCTCTCCCTCCGTAACACCTCTCCTCCCCGCTTGTGCTTGGCGAAGCCCTGCCGGGATCCTGCTGCATCCACCACCACGCCGTCGTGCTGCTAGATCTTCATCAACCTCTCCTTCCCCCTTGCTGGACCAAGAAGGAGGAGACGTCTTCCCAACCGTACGTGTGTTGAACGCGGAGGTGCTGTCCGTTCGACACTTGGTCATCGGTGATTTGGATCACGGCGAGTACGACTCCATCATCCCCGTTCACTTGAACGCTTCCGCTCGCGATCTACAAGGGTATGTAGATGCACTCCTATTCCCCTCGTTGCTAGAATACTCCATAGATTGATCTTGGTGATGCGTAGAATTTTTTTAATTTCTGCTACGATCCCCAACAGTGGCATCATGAGCTAGGTCTATGCGTAGTTACTATGCACGAGTAGAACACAAAGTAGTTGTGGGCGTCGATATTGTCAATTTTCTTGCCGTTACTAGTCTTATCTTGATTCGGCGGCATCGTGGGATGAAGCGGCCCGGACCAACCTTACACGTACGCTTACGTGAGACCGGTTCCACCGACTGACATGCACTAGTTGAATAAGGTGGCTGGCGGGTGTCTGTCTCTCCCACTTTAGTCGAATCGGATTCGATGAACAGGGTCCTTATGAAGGGTAAATAGAAATTGGCAATTCACGTTGTGGTTTTGGCGTAGGTAAGAAACGTTCTTGCTAAGAAACCTATAGCAGCCACGTAAAAACTTGCCACAACAATTAGAGGACGTCTAACTTGTTTTTGCAGCAAGTGTTTTGTGATGTGATATGGCCAAAGGTTGTGATGAATGATGAATGATATATGTGATGTATGAGATTGATCATGTTCTTGTAATAGGAATCACGACTTGCATGTCGATGAGTATGACAACCGGCAGGAGCCATAGGAGTTGTCTTTATTTATTTATGACCTGTGTGTCAACATAAACGTCATGTAATTACTTTACTTTATTGCTAAAGCGTTAGCCATAGTAGTAAAAGTAATAGATGACGCGACAACTTCAAGAAGACACGATGATGGAGATCATGGTGTCATGCCGGTGACAATGATGATCATGGAGCCTCGAAGATGGAGATCAAAGGAGCAAATGATATTGGCCATATCATGTCACTATTTGATTGCATGTGATGTTTATCATGTTTTACATCTTATTTGCTTAGAACGACGGTAGCTTAAATAAGATGATCCCTCGTAACAATTTCAAGAAAGTGTTCCCCCTAACTGTGCACCGTTGCGAAGGTTCGTTGTTTTGAAGCACCACGTGATGATCGGGTGTGATAGATTCTAACGTTCGAATACAACGGGTGTAAGACAGATTTACACACGCAATACACTTAGGTTGACTTGACGAGCCTAGCATGTACAGACATGGCCTCGGAACACAGAAGACCGAAAGGTCGAGCATGAGTCGTATAGAAGATACGATCAACATGAAGATGTTCACCGATGTTGACTAGTCCGTCTCACGTGATGATCGGACACGGCCTAGTTAACTCGGATCATGTTATACTTAGATGACTGGAGGGATGTCTATCTGAGTGGGAGTTCATTTAATAATTTGATTAGATGAACTTAATTATCATGAACTTAGTCTAAAATCTTTACAATATGTCTTGTAGATCAAATGGCCCACGTTGTCCTCAACTTCAACGCGTTCCTAGAGAAAACCAAGCTGAAAGACGATGGCAGCAACTATACGGACTGGGTCTGGAACCTGAGGATCATCCTCATAGATGCCAAGAAAGATTATGTCCTAGAAGCACCGCTAGGTGACGCACCCGTCCCACAGAACCAAGACGTTATGAACGCTTGGCAGACACGTGCTGTTGATTACTCCCTCGTTCAGTGCGGCATGCTTTACAGCTTAGAACCGGGGCTCCAAGAGCGTTTTGAGAGACACGGAGCATATGCGATGTTCGAAGAGCTGAAAATGGTTTTTCAAGCTCATGCCCGGGTCGAGAGATATGAAGTCTCCGACAAGTTCTTCAGCTGTAAGATGGAGGAAAATAGTTCTGTCAGTGAGCACATACTCAAAATGTCTGGGTTGCATAATCGCTTGACTCAGCTGGGAGTTAATCTCCCGGATGACGCGGTCATTGACAGAATCCTTCAGTCGCTTCCACCGAGCTACAAGAGCTTTGTGATGAACTTCAATATGCAGGGGATGGAAAAGACCATTCCTGAAGTATTTGCAATGCTGAAATCAGCAGAGGTAGAAGTCAAAAAGGAACATCAAGTGTTGATGGTGAATAAAACCACTAAGTTCAAGAAAGGCAAGGGTAAGAAGAACTTCAAGAAGGACGGCAAGGGAGTTGCTGCGCCCGGTAAGCAAGCTGCCGGGAAGAAGCCAAAGAATGGACCCAAGCCCGAGACTTAGTGTTTTTATTGCAAGGGAAGTGGTCACTGGAAGCGGAACTGCCCCAAATACTTAGCGGACAAGAAGGCCGACATCACGAAAGGTATATGTGATATACATGTAATTGATGTGTACCTTACCAGTACTCATAGTAGCTCCTGGGTATTTGATACCGGTGCGGTTGCTCACATTTGTAACTCAAAGCAGGAGCTGCGGAATAAACGGAGACTGGCGAAGGACGAGATGACGATGCGCGTCGGGAATGGTTCCAAGGTCGATGTGATCACCGTTGGAACGTTACCTCTACATTTACCTATGGGATTAGCTTTAAACCTCAATAATTGTTATTTAGTACCAGCTTTGAGCATGAACATTGTATCAGGATCTCGTTTAATACGAGATGGCTACTCATTTAAATCCGAGAATAATGGTTGTTCTATTTATATGAGAGATATGTTTTATGGTCATGCTCCGATGGTGAATGGTTTATTCTTAATGAATCTCGAGCGAATGCTACACATATTCATAGTGTGAATACCAAAAGATGTAAGGTTGATAATGATAGTCCCACATACTTGTGGCACTGCCGCCTTGGTCACATAGGTGTCAAACGCATGAAGAAGCTCCATGCAGACTTTTAGAGTCTCTTGATTACGAATCATTTGACACGTGCAAACCATGCCTCATGGGTAAGATGACCAAGACTCCGTTCTCAGGAACAATGGAGCGAGCAACCAACTTATTGGAAATCATACATACTGATGTGTGCGGTCCAATGAGTGTTGAGGCTCGCGGTGGCTATCGTTATGTTCTCACCCTCACTGATGACTTGATTAGATATGGGTATGTCTACTTAATGAAACACAAGTCTGAGACCTTTGAAAAGTTCAAGGAATTTCTGAGTGAGGTTGAGAATCAACGTGACAGGAAAATCAAGTTCTTGCGATCAGATCATGGGGGAGAATACTTGAGTCACGAATTTGGCACACACTTAAGAAAATGTGGAATAGTTTCACAACTAACGCCGCCTGGAACACCTCAGCGTAATGGTGTGTCCGAACATCGTAACCGCACTCTATTAGATATGGTGCGATCTATGATGTCTCTTACCGATTTACCGCTATCATTTTGGGGCTATGCTTTAGAGACTGCCGCATTTACTTTAAATAGGGCTCCGTCGAAATCCGTTGAGACGACACCGTATGAATTATGGTTTGGGAAGAAACCTAAATTGTCGTTTCTAAAAGTTTGGGGATGCGATGCTTATGTCAAGAAACTTCAACCTGAAAAGCTCGAACCCAAGTCGGAAAAATGCGTCTTCATAGGATACCCTAAGGAAACCATTGGGTATACCTTCTACCTCAGATCCGAAGGCAAGATCTTCGGTGCCAAGAATGGATCCTTTCTAGAGAAGGAGTTTCTCTCTAAAGAAGTAAGTGGGAGGAAAGTAGAGCTTGATGAAGTAATGCCTCTTGAAGCAGAGAGTAGCGCAGCTCAGGAAAATGTTCCTGTGGTGCCTGCACCGATTAGAGAGGAAGTTAATGATTATGATCAAGATACTTTGGATCAAGCTCCTACTGAACTTCGTAGGTCCACAAGGACACATTCCGCACCAGAGTGGTACGGCAACCCTGTCTTGGAAATCATGTTGTTAGACAACGGTGAACCTTTGAAAGTGCAACTATCCCTTGGTGGTTTTGGTAATTCATAACAACATATAGCTCATTGAGCTAATGCTATTCCAAGATGATTATTTCAGGAAAGCTCAATGATTGGCATGGCATGGATGTGAAAGTGGAACCCTCAAAATGCTAAGGACAAAGGATTGGCTCAAGCTCAAAAGCTCAAGACTCTTCATTTTACATTTTAGTGATCCAAGATCACATTGAGTCTTTAGGAAAAGCCAATACTATCAAGGAGGGATGAGGTGTTGCTTAATGAGCCTCTTGCTTCATGTGCTTAGTGATATGCTCCAAAACCCTCAACTACTTCCCCATATCCACATATGACTAAAACCCTAAGCCAAACTCGGTCCTACCGATTCTTCCTATCCGGCGCCACCGAGTTTCATTTGTCATAAGCCACTGCCAAACCCTAGCAAATTGGTTCTACCGATAGGGATCTCGGTCTCACCGAGATGGGGTTGCAAACTCTCTGTTTCCCTTTCGTAACTTTTCGTTCTCACCGAAAGAGCGAATCGGTCTCACCGAGATTGCAATGTAAATTCAGTGTTTCCTTTTTGTAACTTTTTTTCGGTCTCACCGAAAGAGCAAATCGGTCCCACCGAGTTTTCCTGACCAACTCTCTGGTTAGCTAATTACCAAATTCGGTCCCACCGAGTTTGTGTAACCGGTCTCACCGAGATTACATTATGCCCAAACCCTAACCATATCGGTCCTACCGAGTTGCATGTCAGTCCCACCAAAAATCTCTAACGGTCACTAGGTTTACCTTTCCGGTCCGACCGAGTTTGTTGATTCGGTCCCACCGAGATTGGAAAACTGTGTGTAACGGTTGGATTTTGTGTGGAGGCTATATATACCCCTCCACCTCCTCTTCATTCGTGGCGAGAGCAATCAGAACACATACACAATTCCAACTCATATGTTCTGAGAGAGAACCACCTACTCATGTGTTGAGACCAAGATATTCCATTCCTATCATATGAATCTTGATCTCTAGCCTTCCCAAGTTGCTTTCCACTCAAATCTTCTTTCCACCAAATCCAAATCCTACGAGAGAGAGTTGAGTGTTGGGGAGACTATCATTTGAAGCACAAGAGCAAGGAGTTCATTACCTACACACCATTTGTTACTTCTTGGAGAGTGGTGTCTCCTAGATTGGCTAGGTGTCACTTGGGAGCCTCCGACAAGATTGTGGAGTTGAACCAAGGAGTTTGTAAGGGCAAGGAGATCGCCTACTTCGTGAAGATCTACCGCTGGTGAGGCAAGTCCTGTGTGGGCGATGGCCATGGTGGGATAGACAAGGTTGCTTCTTCGTGGACCCTTTGTGGGTGGTTGCTTCTTCGTGGACCCTTCGTGGGTGGAGCCCTTTGTGGACTCGCGCAACTGTTACCCTTTGTGGGTGGAGCCCTATGTGGACTCGCGCAACCGTTACCCTTTGTGGGTTGAAGTCTCCATCAACGTGGATGTAGGATAGCACCACTTATCCGAACCACGGGAAAAACATCCGTGTCTCCAATTGCGTTTGATTTCTCCAAACCCTTCCCCTTACATTCTTGCAAGTTGCATGCTTTACATTCCGCTGCCAATATACTCTTTGCATGCTTGCTTGAATTGTCTGATGATTGCTTGACTTGTCCTACAATAGCTAAAATCTGCCAAGAACTAAAATTGGGAAAAGGTTAAGTTTTTATTTGGTCAAGTAGTCTAATCACCCCCCCTCTAGACATACTTTCGATCCTACAAGTGGTATCAGAGCTTTGGTCTCCATTTGCTTTGATCTCCATAGCTTTTGGTGGTCATAGCCTTGGTTTCACAACCTAGGAGAGTATGGCGTCTAGCGAGGGAAATTATCACCGTAGAGGTCCTTACTTTGATGGTACTAATTTTGCTAGTTGGAAGCATAAAATGAAAATGCATATTCTTGGACATAACCCCGCCGTTTGGGCTATTGTGTGTGTTGGTTTGCAAGTCTTTGATGGGAAAGAACCAAACCGTGAAGCTACCGCGGATGAGTTGAAGATGTTGCAATACAATGCTCAAGCTTGTGATATTCTCTTCAACGGATTGTGCCCCGAAGAATTCAACAAAATCAGCCGTCTTGAGAATGCAAGGGAAATTTGGGACACTTTGATTGATATGCACGAAGGTACCGACTCCGTCAAGGAATCCAAGTTGGATGTGCTTCAAAGTCAACTTGACAAGTTCAAGATGAAGGATGGTGAAGGTGTCGCTGAAATGTACTCTAGACTTGCTCTCATCACAAATGAGATTGCCGGCTTAGGAAGTGAAGAGATGACCGATAGATTCATCATCAAGAAGATCCTAAGAGCCTTGGATGGAAAATATGATACCGTGTGCACATTGATCCAAATGATGCCCAATTACAAATATCTCAAGCCAACGGAGGTGATTGGAAGAATTGTTGCTCACGAGATGTCACTTAAGGATAAAGAGGAACTTCACAACAAGTCAAGTGGTGCCTATAAAGCCTCATGTGAAGCCCCCACATCATCAAGTGAGAAACAAGACTTCAATGAAGAATTGAGCTTAATGGTGAAGAACTTCAACAAGTTCTACAAGAGTAGAAGCAAAGATAGAAGCTTCAAGTCAAGGTCCTACAATGACAAAAGATCTTCTAGTCGAGAGCGAAACTGCTACAGTTGTGGAAGACCCGGACACTATTCCAATGAGTGTACGGCTCCCTACAAGAGAAGAGAAGATTCTCCAAAAAGAAGAAGCAAAGAATCACCACCAAGAGAGAGAAGGAGTAGAGATGATCGTTATGAACGAAGATACTCACGGAGAAGCAAGGATTCGGAAAGGAAGGAAAAATCATCAAGGAGCTACACAAGACGAAGATATCAAGCTCATGTTGGTGAATGGGTATCCGGCTCCGACTCCGACAGCCACTCCGAGAGAAGTTATCACTCCGACTCCGAAGATACTCAAGATGAAGGTGTTGCCGGTCTAGCACTTGTGTCAACCAACTCCTACGACATATTTGACTCACCAAATGAAGGAGTTGGAAGATGCTTCGTGGCCAAAGGTCCTAAGGTAACACATCCCGAGTATGTTGATTTCAATAGTGATGAAGATGACTTGTTAGGTGATGATTTGCTTGTTGACAACTCTAGTGATGAATACTATGATGAAGGACCAATTAATCATGCTAATCAAGATAAAACGAATGATAATGATAAGGAGAAGATTGGGGATCTAACTAAAGAATTAAACACTCTTAAGTTAGCTCATGAAACTATCTTCGAAGATCAACGAGAACTTTTAAGAGCTCATGAGAAATTACGCTTTGAAAAGCTCAATCTTGAGCAAGAGCATGAGTTCTTAAAAGCAATCAATGATGATCTCCGCAAGAAAAGTTCTTCTCACATTGCCAAGCGTTTACTCTTATCCACTTACATGCCTCAAGTCAAGTCTAGTAACAAGAACAAGAAAGATTCTTCCTCTAGAAGTAACAATGATCATGCTAAATCCAATATTGTTGCTTCTAGTAGTTCTCTTGATTCCACTAATGATTCTCTTAGCCAAGTTACACTTGAGCAAGAAAATAGTTTATTGAAGGGAATTATAGAGAAAGGAGTGTACAAAAGCCTTGTCGGGAGTAAGCAATTCGAGGAAATTGTGCGCAAGCAAGGAATGCACCGGAAGAATCAAGGTGTTGGTTTTGAACGAAAGTTCAATGCCAATGGAGTTGAGTGGGAAGAAGATCAATACCCCAAGACAAAGTTTGTTCCTCAACAAGAGAAGTATGATACTTCTTTCAAGGGGACACAAGCTCAAGATGATCTTCCACCACAAGACTACAAGCAAAAAAGGCAAGGACAAGCTTCAAGAGGAAATTGATGCATTTGAAGAAGCTCCTAAGACCTTAGTCAAGTGGATTCCCAAGACTACTTCAAGTTCCACTTCATCAAGTACGACTACAACTCCAAGGATTCCCATCAAGATGGTGTGGATCCAAAAGAAGAAGAACTAGAGAGTTCTTGAGGGTGACTCCGCCAACATACTTCACTCTTATTATTTTGGCAAGAACAAGTGCAATCAACTTCCACATCTTGCACTAGTTCAAGGTGTCACAAACCCTCTTGTTGGTAAGACAAGGGACAAGGTAACCTAAAAGTTTTCATGGACATCATCTTGTGTGTGCATCACTCTATGTCTATGGATATCCTTGTTTGTTCCTTGTGGGACTAACCCATGTAGGTATTGAAAGTGCAATTCACTCAAATGGATAGCTCCAAGTGATCTACATCAACATTGAGCGTCCACATCTTCAACATCTACATGAAGTCATCATCGACAAAACCCAAGGTTAGTTCATCCCTCTTAGGGGGGATATCACATCTAGGGGGAGCTTTATCTAAGACTTGAGCTAAAGCAACTCTAAAGATGTGAACACAACAATGCTTTATGTAAAAGTGGTAACCCCACTTGAGCTTAAACGATGAGTATGACCTATGATCAAGTGTTCTCACTTGACTCCTAAGTCAATATACTCATATATAGATGACCTAGTCATCGCAAATTGCTTGATAGATGCTAGAATTGGTTGTGCATGCCTTGTCACATATTTCATTTGCCATCTTATTGTGTGAGCATGCTGGTTGCATATTTTACTCATTCGAGGGCATCCACTTGTTGTTTTGATTGTTCGGTTTTATTTCTTTTTGCCAAGTGGATGGACAAGAATGCCTAAGAACCTCCTCTAGCTATCTATGCTTTTCTCGTCTCAAACTCTTTTCATGCTACAACACAAAATTTGATCAAGTCAGATTCGAACCACTCTGTGTGAGGAGCGCTCGGAGTCCCCGATTCGTCATAGACTTAAACTTCCAAAACCTCTTTATGATTCTCGGTCTGACCGATACCCCACTTTCGGTCCTACTGAGATCATTAAGTTGATCTAGGTTTTCGATCTCGGTGCAACCGATTTGAACTTTTCGGTCACACCGAGTTTCAGTAACTGCTTACAGTTATGAATCTTGGTGCCACCGAGTTGTTCCACTCGGTCACACCGACAGGGTCGGGCTATATATAGTCACGGGCAAAATTTGGAAATTTCTCCGAACCCCTTCGCCCGCGCGATAGCCTGCTCTGCCAACATGGTCTCCGGATCGTCTTCTCGCCGCCAGCCGCCTCCAGTCGCTGGTCTCCGTCGCTGTCAACGGGAATTCTGCCCCGCTGTTGCCGCCGTAGCGAGTCTCCGCCGAACTAGGGTATGGACTCGATCTTTGTGCTATTCTCCAATCCGATTCTTAGCACATTGTGATCATCATGATTCTTGCCACGATTGAAACACTCCTATCCAGTCAATACGCTCGTAGATTAGGTTTGATTCGAAAATTTTAGAGTTAGTTTCCGCCGAAACCATCTCGGACCCACCGAGTTGAAAAACTCGGTCCCACCGATTTGGCTTATGCCATTGCACAAGTGAGACTCGGTCTGACCGAGAATTACTTATCGGTGTGACCGATTTTGGAACTCTGTGAAACCCTAGCAGTCTCGGTGCCACCGAACTGTGACTCGGTCTGACCGAGTTCACTAGTTTAGGTGCCAAAACTGCTTCGGTATCACCGAGTTTAAAAATCGGTAGATCCGAGATGATTTCAGTGGGAAACTAAAACTAAGTTTTTGGATCATTCTTTTGCAAAAATCTCTGCATTTTGTGATGCTCATCTATTCTACCTCATCTATAATCTGTTCACAGGGTCAGCAGTCAGCTTGTTCATCATGTCAGACCAGAGTGACAGCCAGAACATGTCAGAAGAGCAGGTGCAGATGAGTGAGGGCACTAGTCCCTCAAGTTCTTCAGATGATGGCAGCAGGAGTACTCCTAGCAATTTGCCAAAAGCTGCCACCAGACAGAGGAAGAAGAGAACTTCTGACTCTGAAGATGAAGATTATGTGGCAGAGGAAGAGGCCACATCAAAGAGAGTTGAGCCAGATCAAGGCACAAAGCCAGGTTTGAAAATGAAAAGGCCAGCAGGCAGGCAACCCATGTCAAAGGCAAGAACTTCAACTGAAAAGCCTGCACCCAAAGAGCCAGTTGCTGCTGAAGGCAAGAAGAGGAAGGAAAGGGTCAAGAAGACCGTGGCCAGAGTGCTTGGAAAGGCTTCCATCATGGAAGAGGAAGAGGAAGAAGAGGTAGCTGCACCAGCACCTAAGGCACCCAAGCTGATGGGTGATGCTATCAAATCAGGGGCTGCTGTATCTAAGCCCAAAGAAGCACCCAAAGCTGCCTCCAAGCCAAAACCAAAGAGGAATACAAGGAACATACCTGCAGCTGAGAAGAACAAGGCCCCAGTGCCTGAGACTGTTGCTGAAGAAGAGGATGAAGAGCAAGTTCTTAGAAAGCTCAAGCCCAAGATCTCAGACCACAACGATGCTCATCTTGTGGTTGAGGATATGAAGCTCGGGAGAGACTCAGGGCTGAGGAAGTGGAGAGAAGCAGACCCGTATGCTTCAAGGAGGAGGACTGCTGTGGACTACAGATTTCACACCAAGGAGCAGCAAGATTTCTATGAGATAGTGCTGCTTGATAAGAAGCCAATAGTCTGTGATATGAGATGGGTTGACTGGCAATACATCAAGGACAATGAGGAACACTACCCTGGAGTGTATGACAGCTTTAGTGCTTGTGGAGTTGCAGACTTTGTTGGGCAGAAGCTCACAAAGTGGAACGAGGAGCTCATTATGCAATTCTACTCCACGACACATTTTTATCCAGATGGAAGGATCACTTGGATGTCTGAAGGTATGAGGTACCAATCTACTGTTGAGGAATGGGCAAAGTTGATCAATGCCCCAGAGGAGCAAGAAGATGACTTGGACATTTATGCCAAGAAAAAGATGGATCATAACTCAATGTCCAACATGTACAAGGAAATTCCCAATGAAGCTCTTGACACCTTCAAATTTGGGTCTGTGCATTACCTTCCGTCAGGGCTGCCAACTATAAATTGGATATTGAGGCACACTCTCTTGCCCAAGTCTGGAGATCACAAGATGATCAGAGGCCATGCAATCAACTTGCTTCATGTCTTTGATGTGCCACAGAAGTTCAAGGTCATGAGCCTCATAGTAGAAACTATCAGGAGGACTGCAGCAGATCAGAAGAGGAGCTGTGGATATGCCCCTCAGATTCAGGAGCTCATCAACTCTAAGATGGCACAGGCATATATTTATTGGACAAGGAACACCTGCCCACCCGTCCAGATTTTGAGGACAATCAAGTTGTCATGACTGAGAATGAGCCATCATCTGCCCAAGCACAAGCAAAGAAGGAGAAGGCAAGAAAGGAGAAAGCTGCCAAGATGCCAACTCAAGAGGAGGCATCTGAGTACTTCTTGAAAACCAAACAAGAGCAGCTTGGTTACCTGATTGCATCCACCCTGCGGATTGAGAAAGGACTAGCCACCCTAACTCAGAACCAGGCAAGCCTAGAGAGAATCATGGAACAAAAGTTCTATGACTTGGATGTCAAGGTAACAGAGATTCAGACTGTAGTGGAGCAGCTCCAAGATGACATGCAGGAGAGGAGAGGCAGGACTACAACTGATGCCTTTGCCAGAGTGCCAAGAGGTCCGAGGTCGTCTGCAGTGCCAGTTCCTAACACAAGAGCAACTGCCTCAACTCCAGCCACAACCTCAGTTCCACCAGCTCCAGCATCTACTTCAGCTCCAACTCCAGCGTCTACTTCAGCGTCTACAGAAGCCTTCGTCCTTGGAGTGATCCGGACTCCACCACCACCTGAAGATCAAGACTGAGCGTCGATCTAGTACTATGCATTTTCTAGGAACTTTTTGGTAACTTGTTGCCAAAGGGGGAAAATGTATAGATCATAGGCTTCGAGAGAGAGAATGTTGCCTTTTTCTCTCTTGCTTTATTTGGTGGTTATTCGAAATTTGTTTGCTTTTGAGTGCTTGAGATACTACGTCATTATTTGTGAGACATTGATGATCATGTGTTTGATCATAAGCTACACTTAATGCTTGATGAATGCTATTATCTTATCTATCTTATGTGATCATTCACTATTCTTGGTGATGAGTGCATGTATTTCATTCTTATCATTTTAAGCGCTCCACCAAGATGTATGTGACATGGAAGAGTAACCCATGACTCTAACTCTTTGTGCATTTGCAGTCCAAAGAAAATTTTAAATATGCACAAATTTAGGGGGAGCTCTTACTTGTCACATACTTCTCAAAGCGACGATATATTTCATGCTTATTATCATTTGTCGAAGCTTTGATCTATATGTTGTCATCAATTAACAAAAAGGGGGAGATTGAAAGTGTAACTATCCCTAGGTGGTTTTGGTAATTCATAACAACATATAGCTCATTGAGCTAATGCTATTCCAAGATGATTATTTCAGGAAAGCTCAATGATTGGCATGGCATGGATGTGAAAGTGGAACCCTCAAAATGCTAAGGACAAAGGATTGGCTCAAGCTCAAAAGCTCAAGACTCTTCATTTTACATTTTAGTGATCCAAGATCACATTGAGTCTTTAGGAAAAGCCAATACTATCAAGGAGGGATGAGGTGTTGCTTAATGAGCCTCTTGCTTCATGTGCTTAGTGATATGCTCCAAAACACTCAACTACTTTCCCATATCCACATATGACCAAAACCCTAAGCCAAACTCGGTCCTACCGATTCTTCCTATCCGGCGCCACCGAGTTTCATTTGTCATAAGCCACTGCCAAACCCTAGCAAATCGGTTCTACCGATAGGGATCTCGGTCTCACCGAGATGGGGTTGCAAACTCTCTGTTTCCCTTTCGTAACTTTTCGGTCTCACCGAAAGAGCGAATCGGTCCCACCGAGATTGCAATGTAAATTCAGTGTTTCCTTTTTGTAACTTTTCGGTCTCACCGAAAGAGCAAATCGGTCCCACCGAGTTTGCCTGACCAACTCTCTAGTTAGCTAATTACCAAATTCGGTCCCACCGAGTTTGTGTAATCGGTCTCACCGAGATTACGTTATGCCCAAACCCTAACCATATCGGTCCTACCGAGTTGCATGTCAGTCCCACCGAAAATCTCTAACGGTCATTAGGTTTACCTTTCCGGTCCGACCGAGTTTGTTGATTCGGTCCCACCGAGATTGGAAAACTATGTGTAACGGTTGGATTTTGTGTGGAGGCTATATATACCCCTCCACCTCCTCTTCATTCGTGGCGAGAGCAATCAGAACACATACACAATTCCAACTCATATGTTCTGAGAGAGAACCACCTACTCATGTGTTGAGACCAAGATATTCCATTCCTATCATATGAATCTTGATCTCTAGCCTTCCCAAGTTGCTTTCCACTCAAATCTTCTTTCCACCAAATCCAAATCCTACGAGAGAGAGTTGAGTGTTGGGGAGACTATCATTTGAAGCACAAGAGCAAGGAGTTCATTACCTACACACCATTTGTTCCTTCTTGGAGAGTGGTGTCTCGTAGATTGGCTAGGTGTCACTTGGGAGCCTCCGACAAGATTGTGGAGTTGAACCAAGGAGTTTGTAAGGGCAAGGAGATCGCCTACTTCGTGAAGATCTACCGCTAGTGAGGCAAGTCCTGCGTGGGCGATGGCCATGGTGGGATAGACAAGGTTGCTTCTTCGTGGACCCTTTGTGGGTGGTTGTTTCTTTGTGGACCCTTCATGGGTGGAGCCCTTTGTGGACTCGCGCAACCGTTACCCTTTGTGGGTGGAGCCCTGTGTGGACTCGTGCAACCGTTACCCTTTGTGGGTTGAAGTCTCCATCAACGTGGATATAGGATAGCACCACCTATCCGAACCACGGGAAAAACATCCGTGTCTCCAATTGCGTTTGAATTCTCCAAACCCTTCCCATTACATTCTTGCAAGTTGCATGCTTTACATTCCGCTGCCAATATACTCTTTGCATGCTTGCTTGAATTGTGTGATGATTGCTTGACTTGTCCTACAATAGCTAAAATCTGCCAAGAACTAAAATTGGGAAAAGGTTAAGTTTTTATTTGGTCAAGTAGTCTAATCACCCCCCCTCTAGACATACTTTCGATCCTACAACCTTCGAACTATGAAGAAGCGATGGCGGGCCCAGATTCCGACAAATGGCTAGAAGCCATGAAATCCGAGATAGAATCCATGTATAAAAACAAAGTATGGACTTTGACTGACTTGCCCGAAGATCGGCGAGCCATAGAAAATAAATGGATCTTTAAGAAGAAGACAGACGCGAATGGTAATGTGACCATCTATAAGGCTCGACTTGTCGCTAAGGGTTATCGGCAAGTTCAAGGGGTTGACTACGATGAGACTTTCTCACCCGTAGCGAAGCTGAAGTCCGTCCGAATCATGTTAGCAATTGCCGCATTCTATGATTATGAGATATGGCAAATGGACGTCAAAACGGCATTCCTTAATGGGTTTCTTAAGGAAGAATTGTATATGATGCAGCCGGAAGGTTTTGTCGATCCTAAGAATGCTAACAAGGTGTGCAAGCTCCAACGCTCAATCTATGGGCTGGTGCAAGCATCTCGGAGTTGGAACATTCGCTTTGATGAGATGATCAAAGCGTTTGGGTTTATGCAGACTTATGGAGAAGCCTGCGTTTACAAGAAAGTGAGTGGAAGCTCTGTAGCATTTCTCATATTATATGTGGATGACATACTGTTGATGGGAAATGATATAGAATTCTTGGAAAGCATAAAGGCCTATTTGAACAAGTGTTTTTCAATGAAGGACCTTGGAGAAGCTGCTTATATATTAGGCATCAAGATCTATAGAGATAGATCGAGACGCCTCATCAGTCTTTCACAAAGTACGTACCTTGACAAGATATTGAAGAAGTTCAATATGGATCAGTCCAAGAAGGGGTTCTTGCCTGTATTGCAAGGTGTGCGATTGAGCACGGCTCAATGCCTGACCACGGCAGAAGATATAGAAGAGATGAGTGTTATCCCCTATGCCTCAGCCATAGGGTCTATTATGTATGCCATGCTATGTACCAGACCTGATGTAAACCTTGCCGTAAGTTTGGTAGGTAGGTACCAAAGTAATCCCGGCAAGGAACACTGGACAGCGGTCAAAAACATCCTGAAGTACCTGAAAAGGACCAAGGATATGTTTCTCGTTTATGGAGGTGGCGAAGAGCTCGTCGTAAAGGGTTACGTCGACGCTAGCTTCGACACAAATCTGGATGACTCTAAGTCACAAACCGGATACGTGTATATTTTGAATGGTGGGGCAGTAAGCTGGTGTAGTTGCAAGCAAAGCGTCGCGGCGGGATCTACATGTGAAGCAGAATACATGGCAGCCTCGGAGGCAACACAAGAAGCAATCTGGGTGAAGGAGTTCATCACCGACCTAGGAGTCATACCCAATGCGTCGGGGCCGATGACTCTCTTCCGTGACAACACTGGAGCTATTTCCCTTGCCAAGGAGCCCAGGTTTCACAGGAAGACCAGGCATATCATGCGTCGCTTCAACTCCATTCGTGAAAGTGTTCAAAATGGAGACATAGAAATTTGTAAAGTACATACGGACCTGAATGTAGCAGATCCGTTGACTAAACCTCTCCCTAGAGCAGAACATGATCAACACCAGAATTCCATGGGTGTTCAATTCATCACAATGTAACTAGATGATTGACTCTAGTGCAAGTGGGAGATTGTTGGAAATATGCCCTAGAGGCAATAATAAAATGATTATTATATTTTCTTGTTCATGATAATTGTCTATTATTCATGCTATAATTGTATTATCCGGAAATCGTAATGCATGTGTGAATACATAGACCACAATGTGTCCCTAGTGAGCCTCTAGTTAACTAGCTCGTTGATCAACAGATAGTCATGGTTTACTGGCTATGGACATGGGGATGTCATTGATAACGGGATCACATCATTAGGAGAATGATGTGATGGAAAAGACCCAAACCTAAGCATAGCACAAAGATCGTGTAAGTTCGTTTTGTGAGAGCTTTTCTAATGTCAAGTATCATTTCCTTAGACCATGAGATTGTGCAACTCCCAGATATCGTAGGAGTGCTTTGGGTGTATCAAACGTCACAACGTAACTGGGTGGCTATAAAGGTGCACTATGGGTATCTCCGAAAGTGTCTGTTGGGTTGGCACGAATCGAGACTGGGATTTGTCACTCCGTATGACGGAGAGGTATCTCTGGGCCCACTCGGTAATGCATCATCATAATGAGGTCAATGTGACCAAGGGGTTGGTCACAGGATCATGCATTACGGTACGAGTAAAGTGACTTGCCAGTAACGAGATTGAACAAGGTATTGGGATACCGACGATCGAGTCTCGGGCAAGTAACGTACCGATTGACAAAGGGAATTGAATACGGGATTGATTAAGTCCTCGACATCGTGGTTCATCCGATGAGAGCATCGAGGAGCATGTAGGAGCCAACATGGGTATCCAGATCCCACTGTTGGTTATTGACCAGAGAGGCGTCTCGGTCATGTCTGCGTGTCTCCCGAACCCGTAGGGTCTACACACTTAAGGTTCGGTGACGCTAGGGTTATAGAGATATTAGTATGTAGTAACCCGAAAGTTGTTCGGAGTCCCGAATGAGATCCGGATGTCACGAGAAGTTCCGGAATGGTCCGGAGGTAAAGATTTATATATAGGAAGTCCAGTTTCGGCCAGCGGGAAGGTTTCGGGGGTTACCGGTATTGTACCGGGACCACCGGAAGGGTCCCGGGGGTCCACTTGATGGGGCCACCTATCCCAGAGGGCCCCATGGGCTGAAGTGGCGTGGGAACCAGCCCCTGATGGGCTGGTGCGCCCCACCCAAGGGCCCAAGGCGCCTAGGGTTGGAAACCCTAGGGGGCTGTTGCCCCCGAGGGGGCATGCGCCCCCCTGGTTGGAAACCCTAAGGGGGCCGTTGCCCCCAGGGGCCGCCCCCCCTTTTAGATGGGATCTCCAAGGGGGCATGCGCCCCCCTAGCCCCTATATATAGTGGAAGGGAGGGAGGGCAGCCGCACCTTGCTCTTGGCGCCTCACTCTCCCTCCGTAACACCTCTCCTCCCCGCTTGTGCTTGGCGAAGCCCTGCCGGGATCCTGCTGCATCCACCACCACGCCGTCGTGCTGCTGGATCTTCATCAACCTCTCCTTCCCCCTTGCTGGATCAAGAAGGAGGAGATGTCTTCCCAACCGTACGTGTGTTGCACGCGGAGGTGCTGTCCGTTCGGCACTTGGTCATCGGTGATTTGGATCACGACGAGTACGACTCCATCATCCCCGTTCACTTGAACGCTTCCGCTCGCGATCTACAAGGGTATGTAGATGCACTCCTATTCCCCTCGTTGCTAGAATACTCCATAGATTGATCTTGGTGATGCGTAGAATTTTTTTAATTTTTGCTATGATCCCCAACAGTTTATGCTCATGGTGTTCATATCCTACTCATGCTAGTGTCCAATGTTACTTATGCATAATGCCTGGTCATGATCGTTGTTGCTCTCTAGCTCGCCGCTTACCAATCTTAAAATTGCTAACCTTCACCTGTACTAAGTGGGGATTCTACTTGTACATCAAAAACCTTGAATCCAAAGTTATTCCAGATGAGTCCACCATACCTACCTATATACGGTATTACCCTGCCGTCCTAAGTAAATTTGCATGTGCCGCCTATAAAACTTCTAAAAAATTATCCGTTTTGTGTGCATGGATCGTTCATGGAACGACATGAGGTGGTCGATATCTTCCATGCTAAGCATGTTATCCTCAGGTCGATTGTTTATTCACTCGCCATTGCACGAGGAAATGGGCGGTAATAGGGATTCCCAATCCCGAACTCAAAATGCAAATAATTAAACAAAACTCCCCCGGGACTGTTGTTGGTTTGGATGGCACCCATTGTTTCGGACAAGCCGTGGAATGTGATTGTTGGTGGAGGGGGAGTAAACCTTTACTTTTATCGCTTGGGAACCACCACTAGCGTGCTTAGCATGCAAGATGTTGATAACTGATGGTTGTGAAGTTAATGAGATGGGTGCATGTCTCAAATTTTCATTACCTATGTTCTAAAAATTGAGCTCTAGCACCTCTGCAAATCACTGCTTCCCTCTGCAAAGGAACTTTCTATTTACTTCTATGTTGTGTCATCACCTTCTATAAACAAGCGCCAGAAATTGATTAGAGAACATCGGTCATGATTTATGCATTGTGTATAGCTAATGTTGGGTGCATCATGACTGGATCTTTTCTACCATGAATTACAATGTTTAGTCGCTGCTTGAACTTTGGAGGTGCTCTGTATTTATGTTTTGCGGTCTCAGAAAGGGCTAGCAAGATACCATTATTGTCATATTATATCATGGTTGTTTTGACAACGTGTTGCCGTTTGAGATATCTTATTATTGCTCGATAGCTGATTATGTCATTGATATAGATCATTATAATCTTTAAGAGTTATTGTCGACATGGTTAGTTATAGTGCTGGTTGAAAACCTGGGTGTTGTTTAAGCTTATTTATGCAAACAAGAGCAAAAGTTTTCGTATAAGTTTTTCTTTCTCACTTTCAGTTTATGACCTGAATTGCTTGAGGACAAGCAAAGGTTTAAGCTTGGGGGAGTTGATACGTCTCCAACGTATCTACTTTTTCTCATGCTTTCCCTCTTGTTTTGGACTCTAATTTGCATGATTTTAATGAAACTAACCCCGGACTGACGCTGTTTTCAACAGAACTACCATGGTGTTGTTTTTGTGCAGAAATAAAAGTTCTCGAAATGGAACGAAACTTTTTGAGGATTTTTATATCAATAAAGAGAATTTCTGGAGCCAAGACCTACCAGAGAGGGGCACCTGGGTGGGCACAACCCACCAGGGTGCGCCCCCATCTGCTGGCACGCCCAGGTGGGTTGTACCCACTTGGTGGCCCCGCTGATGACCCCCTGATACTATAAATTCACATATTTCCAGAAAAAATCAGGGAAAAAGAATTATCTTGATCCACGAGATGGAGCCGCCGCCAAGCCCTGTTCTTCCTCGAGAGGGCAGATCTAGAGTCCGTTTGGGGCTCCAGAGAGGGGGATCTTCGATCTTCGTCATCACCAACCTATCTCCATCGCCAATTCCATGATGCTCCCCACTGGGAGTGAGTAATTCCTTCGTAGGTCCGCTGGTCGATGAGGAATTGGATGAGATTCATCATGTAATCGAGTTAGTTTTGTTAGGGCTTGATCCCTATTATTCACTATGTTCTTAGATTGATGTTGCTATGACTTTGCGATGCTTAATGCTTGTCACTTTGGGCCCGGGTGCCATGATTTTAGATCTGAACCGTTTATGAATTCATCATTATATCCATGTTTTAGATCCGATCTTGCAAGTTATAGTCACTTACTACGTGTTATGATCCGGCAACCCCGGAGTGATAACAACCGGGCTCACTCCCGGTGATGACCGTAGTTTGAGGAGTTCATGTATTCACTATGTGTTAATGCTTTGTTCCGGTTCTCCATTAAAAGGAGGCCTTAATATCCCTTAGTTTCCAATATGGACCCCGCTGCCACGGGAGGGTAGGAGAAAAGATGTCATGCAAGTTCTTTTAATAAAGCACGTATGACTATTTACGGAATACATGCCTACATTATATCGATGAACTGGAGCTAGTGCCGTATCGCCCTAGGTTATAACTGTCACATGATGAATATCATCCAACAAGTCACTGATCCAATGCCTACGAATTTATCCTTATTGTACCTGCTGTGTTACTATTGCTATCATCACTGTTATGCTTGCTACAAACTACTGCTATCATTGTTACTATTACCGTTGCTTTTTTCACTATTAGCAAAACTATCCAACTACTTCGCTACTGATCACTTTGCTGCAGATAATTAATCTCCAAGTGTGGTTGAATTGACAACTCAGCTGCTAATATCTTCAAATATTCTTTGGCTCCCCTTGTGTCGAATATATAAATCTGAGTTGAATAATCTACCCTCGAAAACTGTTGTGATCCCCTATACTTATGGGTTATCAAACCTCAGCAATCACAGTCAATGGAATAAGAGGTGATTTAGCCGCATCAGATCTTGGAGCATATGTATTAACTTCTGAAGCTCCATCTTGATAGTAGGCATTTTGTCAGAACTATTCAATTCATCACCAACTACAAAAAATGCAAGTAAAAAGGTAGTTGAGTTTTAATCCGCAATCCTACACCAACGGGAGATCTACTTTTACATCAATGTCCAATACCCAGAAGTTCAACAATACCTAACAAAGCAGTAAACACAATGAACAATCTACAATTTACATACTAAATATAGAACAATCTATACTAGAGGGGGTACTACATATAAGATGAATGCCCAGAAGTTCAACAATATATAACAAAGCAGTAAAACGAATGCGCAGAACAGAAGTACAACCAAATTCCATTTTAAACAAACAATAATTAAAACCAGAAGTTCAACTATGTGACCCAAGCAAGTAGCACATAAAAAAGATGTAGCATGAGCAGAAATAGTGAAATACTATTTCACAAGCAAACTAAATATCAATACTATGAAAATGATCACAAAAAAATAAAAAATAAAGATATACACTATAAATATGAAACATTTGGGAAGTCCAACAACACTTGGTGACATAGTTCACCAGCAATTAATCAAATAAAAATTAAGCAACACTCTACTAACTTAAACTAAGGGTAAAATGCATACACATGACCTTTGTTAGAAGTTCACACTATTAAGAAAGGGCAGTCCAACAAGACAACCAAGTGAAGATATGGGCAAACATATATAAGAAAACTGCTATTTAAAATACAAGATCCAACTACATTAAAAATACATGGAGAAGGTTTTGAAGCCATGACAACACAACCCCTTGATGAATGGAACTCCAAACCCTAGAACAACCTACTAAAAATAGGGGATAGATTGCATATAGTTAGCAAATAGAAAATCGTACAACAAATACAAAAATCAACTAAATCAAACCCTAGGATGAAACAACTAGAACATACCAACAAGTAGGAAAAGATGAACAGTAGCACATCTAGGCAAGCACAACAAAAAAAGTATCCATAAACTAACTAGCATGTGACAGACACAATCTAGACTTCGAAATCAACAACACTAATGCAATTAGATACATCAGATCCAGCATCCACCATCACACCACACCATCTCTTACATGCATCTGACTGCTGAAATCACCAAAGGGGAAATGAAATCCACACTAGTCTGAAGGGAGAAATAGCACACAAAAGCATCTCACACACAAATCTGACCACGGGGGAATGGAATCCACCCACCACACATGCAAGAACCCTACCTAATCTGCCACCCAACCATCAGAAGAAGGGGTAGGAGGCGGAAGCGAGAGCACATAGAAGAAATAGACATGCCTCGACAGATCTGGCGAAACTAAGAGCAAGCATTAGGGGGAGGAAGCATTTGTACCTCTCCAAATGACCCCTGCACACATGAATCTATGGTGGTTCTTCCACCCCCACGACGCCACGCGCACTTTGGAACCGCGCAGGCAGTTGCGGCTTTGCTTCAGAGGAGAAGAGCGTGGGCTGGGCGAGGGAGAGCAGGGTGTGGGGGAGAAATAGGAGCGTGGGGCGCGGCGGTTACTCCATACACGAGCGCAGGGAACAACGGCGGAGAAGTCGGGGGAGGTTGGAGGAGACGAGAGCAGTGGAGCATCATAGAGGGAGAAGAGAGCGAGCAACAGGGGGAGGGGATTTCTGACAGGTGGTGGCGAGAGAGTCGGTCACTTAATGCCTCCATGTAGTGGGTTGTTGGAGCACCGGGCTAATTAAGTTTTACCCCCTAACAACTAAAAAAGTAAACGCATCTATTGATAAATGAATGCCCCATTTGAATGCATCTATTATAAAAAGATAAGATCACACAACAACACTGCTGGTATCCTTAAAACCAAAAATTGATGGAAAATACACTACCAAGGGAAGAAAAATACATACACAAATATGCACCTACAAAAACAAGAGAAAGAAGTTCACAAAATAAAGAACAAAAGTTCAAGGACACTAACCAGGGAAGTCAAGGCATATGAATAAATAAACACTAAGAAACAATAAGAAGAAGTTCAAATACAAAAACACATGAAGTCCATATCTAACTAAAATACATAACTTAGAAAAAATGTAGAAGTTCAAAATTCAAATACACACAAATTACACATGCGGCTCGGCCTCGCGCTACTGTATTGCTGCGCGCTAGGTTTTGACAGGACGCAATGCAGTTATTCTGTTTCCACCCCCACCGCACGCACCCCAGAGCCACACACCTAAGATGGATAGTGGGGTCACGGATGTGACGGACTCGCCTCCGCATGCGACGATGCGGCATGCCGCGTCGTCGCCTGCTCCGGCTCGTTCCTGTCTTGGCCTCGCAGGGGAAGGGGAGGGGGGCCCCTCCCCCCTGCTCGGCCTCGCACTACCGGATTGTTGCGCGCTAGGTTTTGACAGGACGTAATGCGGT
>NC_041386.1:549340619-549349541 GCF_002162155.2 Triticum dicoccoides | reverse complement strand
ACGCGGCATGCCGCATCATCGCCTGCCCTGGCTCGTTCCTGTCTCGGCCTCGCAGGGGGAGGGGAGGGAGGTCCTGACCCACCTCCCCCTGCTTGGCCTTGCGCTACCGCATTGCTGTGCGCTAGGTTTTGATAGGAGGCAATGCGGTTATTCTGTTTCCACCCCCACCACACGCACCCTAGAGTCACACCCCTAAGATAGATAGTGGGGTCACGGATGTGACGTACTCACCTCCGTATGCAATGACGCGGCACGCCACGTCGTCGCCTACTCCGCCTCGTCCCTGTCTTGGCCTCGCAGGGGGGAGGGGGTCGCGACCCCCCTCCCTCCTGCTCGGCCTCGCGCTACCACATTGTTGCGCGCTAGGTTTTGACAGGACGCAATGCGGTCTTCAATTATTAAATAATTAAAAACCAAAAAATATCAATTTTTTTTGATGAAGTTCAAGTTGTAAATTCATAGAAGTTCGAGGGTTTGAGAAAACATTAGATGCACACGTCAAAAATATGGAAATTGTACAGGAGCAAAAAACTAGCAAGTTTAGGTTAAATACGTACTAAAGTGCTACCGTTGTTCGAAGTATGCAAACATGTTACAAAAAAATTAAAAAATTATGCATGCATACTTGGGACTAATCCCACGGTTGCACACTAGACAAACTAAAAATCAATTCCAAAAATTGAAAATTACAAAAAAACAAAGAAATATAGAGCACAATGTTGCACTGCCTTGCAACATGGAAACCCAGAAGTTCAATCACTGGTACAATAGAAGTCCAGTTTCTACTACAGACCTTGGGAATAAGAAGTTCAAAGAGTGATGATATAAAAGTCCGGGGTTATCTAAAACCTCGAAGTAGCATACAGAAGTTCAGGATAGTTATTAACTAAAGTCCAACAAACTATTAGATAACGAGAACATACTAGAAAAAATAAAAAAATATATGCATATCCATCGGCCAAACAATCCAATGGTTGCTCATGTGACTCAGTCATAAAATAAAAACCAATGCAAGAATGATAAATGATAGTAAAAAGGAAATAAATACAGAGGACTTGCTGCATAACCTTGCAAAATAAAGGAAAATTAGAAGTTCAGGTATGAACAACGCAGAAGTCCAGCTTGTACGACGACCATTAGATGACACAGAAAACATGAACGAACGAATTCGTCCGAAGCATAAAGTCATCTGCACCTGATTAGAACACATCCGCACACCCTTGTAAATGATCTGCCAACTACCTTTCACAAGAAAAATGACCAGAGGGAAAATCCAAAAACCGCAAAAAAACCTGTGCAACAGCCACGGGAGTGCCAACATCAAAACGCAAGAAATCAAACTATATAGACCCTCCCGATTGAAATTGACGATGTAGTAAGCCTTGAATTTCACTATTGTACACAAATCAGCGAGCAAACTTGATAGGAAAACAAGAAATCACCGATGGCGGAGGATGCATCTCGGACGGATGAAGAAGACGGCCGGTTTCAAATTCATTTGAAATAAAAAAATTGTGCAAAAAAATCATACCAAAACACAATTCCCATCGTGGCAGAGCTTCGACAACACCCACAACATGCATTAAACTCATAAAAGACGCAAGTTCATCATGACCCGAGAGCAAATCCGCCAATGAGCGTGATTCCTATTTAGAATGCACATTTAGTTGCTAAAAAACATGTCCACATTACACTTACATCACAAACAACACGAGTGATTAGAAAAACTCATAGTAGAAGGCATGGTTGCAAAGATAGCACGAAGGTCGGGTTCGTACAGAGGGAAGTTCAGGCACGTAACTCAGGCAGTTCAGGTTGTGATCAAAATATTATTCTGATCCCGTGATCAGAACAGTGTTTATGTGACATATAGAATAGTGTTTATGTGATATATATATATATCACACACAAATATATGCTTAGTGTAGAATTTGAGGATATGCTTAGTGTGTAGTAATGTGATATGCTTAATTAGTGTAGAACGTGATGAGTATGCTCTTAATTAGCTAGTGTGTAGTAATTTGACATGCTCATTTACCATATTTGTTTTTTCTCCAAAAATTACCTAAGAGGCTAAGTGAGAGTTGTGGTATCGAGCCGGATGAAGCAGGCATTGCTAGACTACGCCTTACCGCAAGGGGCTCCATCACGAACTATGCTTACGTACTGGACATGAACGGCCGCACTGTGTTCAGCGCCGCGGGATGGAACACCTTCCTTGCTGGGAAGAATCTCCATGTTGGGTAGGCCATCTTAGTCACCATCAGAAACACCCCGCGCCATGGCTTGAGGATGTGGTGGTCATCGACCTCATTTAGACCTATATGTGTGGCGGAGCAGTACATGAATGAACTGCTTAATTATGTATTAGCGCTATGTACTAGTATTGTTTTAGCCCGTAATGTTTCTATTAATTGGTTATGTTTGTGAGATCTAGGTAGCTAGCAGCCACTTAAATATCAACTCCTAATGTTCTATTATCTGGTATTGTTCTACTGTGTAGAATGTGAAATGCTAAATGTTACATGGTGTTGAAAAACCTTTTTTTGTGCATGAAACGTTCTTGGCTTGCAAATTACATTGTGCGCCACTAGGTGAGTAAATATAGTGGTGGTGTTGCAAACATCGCACGCTAGCAACACGTATAATACTACTGATGTGGCTCCAGCGCCACCACTATTTTTTAACACTTGCACCATATTGGTGGCGTGGGGCTCCTATGCTAGCAAGGCTGTTTTTGGCATGCCATAGCTAGGCATTTCTGCACTAGTGCAAGAAGAATCGATTGACAAGTAAGTCATCATTATTTACTTGGTCCTCAATGACATCCACATTGTTGTTATGCAATTCAGGTTGACTCTGACCCAAAGAAGATGGTCCTCGACATGATGTCTTGCCATTATTCATATGATGCGGTCTTGTTGGAATTTGGACGTTTCCTAGCCAAATTTGACTCTTCGGCCACATCATTGGCCAACATAAGCACTGTCCAAGGGTAAGCTGGCTATCCGCACCAGGAGGGTGTATCGGAGGAGCAATATCATCATAACCATTTAAGACAACAGACAACTCAACTTTGAAGACCCCCTCAGGCATCTGCACTCTGTGCATGATGGTATCTTTGGGGCGAATGATCGAGCCGATTGCAACTATAATCAACTCACCATTCACATGGTCTAAGAGACTGCACGGAGTGTCTTCCGTAAGAGCGTCAAGAGCAGCCATTAGCGATGGGTTGCCAATGAAAGAGAGAGAAGGGCTGCTATCCTTCGGCGATGCATCGATGGAAATGTTTACCATTGCTTAACGCTCTTGATTATTGAAGGCAGCATGGCTTGGGCATGGGCTTGGCTTTGTGGGTTGATGCGTGCTTCAATGTCGGCAGTTCCTGCGGCTGTGGCTACGACTGTGGCGGCGGTTGTGGTTGCAATTATTTTCTGTTCGATGGTCTGCTTATTGGCTCTCCTTCTCTACCGTCGCTGCTCGCGGTCTTTGACATAATGATGGTCCCACTTGGCTCCGCATCCAATACCGTTCACACGGCCACCCGCCAGCTGATGCAATGGGTCCTTGCCGAGGGTCACATCGATCGACCGGTTAAGAGGAGTGTTCCACCTGGCCATGGAACCTTTAGAGCTCTGAGGTTCCGTATGTTGCCTTGCTAGTTCTTCTTCAAGTCTTCTAGTCTGGTGATCGGCGGAAAATTCCCATGACTTATAATCATAATGGTACTCGCCCCTTACATAGTTATATTTAAGGGGGTCTTTGAATTGCTCGAAGTGGTTTGGGATGCCCTTTGCTGCAAGTATAGCGTCCAGCTTGTCCCACACACGCTTCTTACAAACAAAACCACGACTTCCGAGGGTGTGGTTACTTAATGTCCTTGATCGCATGTCCTTCCAGCATGTCAACTGGCTCTGCACCACAGGGTTCTCCATATTTTGCATCTTGAAAATGTTCCCGTCATCTTCACTAATGGTAGGCCACTTCTCCTTGATCACGGAGTAATCTTCATGAACCTATTTTCTTGCGGCTGATTTCCAAGAACTCAAATTCTTTGAGAACTTATGGATTGCATGGTTGTTAACCTGATTCTTTGGGTACGACAGGTTGTCGTACTCATCAAGAAACTTAAATCTAGTGTGCACCCTTCTTATGAGAAGTTCTTGCAGATCTTGTTTCCCTGAATCCCTTATATTGATGGAGCGGACTTCTCGAAGGATGACACCTAGGGCGTTGCCGTAGTGAGACGTGGCCTTCCGCAGATTAACGGGCTCACCAGTGGAGTTAACTCGAGTGACCACAAGCCTATTAGTGCCGATAGCATTTCGGCTCCTAGGTTTCCGCTTCTTCTTGTTTTTTGGAGCATCCTCCACCTCCTCCTCATCCTTAGCACAATACGCATCTGTATCATCTTCAGCAGTACCAGCATCCTTATTAGGATTACTATCCTCACCAGGAATATCTTTGTAGCCACTGCCTCTGATATAGCACTCATTCAGATTTATATCCTCGCCCTGAAGATCATCATAATCATCGTGTCACTGCGCGTTCGTAAATACTTCTTCGCCATTGGAGAATGTGTCGAAGAAGAACCCACATCGGACATCTACAAACAAACAGGACATATACTTAATTCGTATACAAAATTCAAAATTTTGGCACGACCTTTCTAAAAATATGACATATTGGTTGCCAGAAATTTGACGAAATGGAATTTAATCAATGTATCAACAAAACATTGGCAACCCTATACATCCCCTGCCAAAAAATCATCACCTAGAATACAAGATTTCAACCACATTTCCTCCAAATTTCCACAAAAATTCGATAACACTTGTAACAAATTTGTCTATGAATAGTTAAATTCTCGTGATTTCAGCCACATTCCCTCAAATCCATGTCGAAAAAACTCACAATATTACAAATACAACTAATTTATGCTAAAATATAGATGTGTACCAATTGTAACAAATATGTCTATGAACTTCAACAAAATGGAGAGATCTCGCGGTCTCCACGCCCAAGATGCCGGAGGCGAGGTCGAGGTAGTTGCCGCCGGCTGGGGAGGGGACAAGGGCCGAGCGAGCAGTGGGGGATGGAGGGGGCGGGGGCTCAATGAGCAGTGGGGGAGGGGTGCGAGGGCGGTAGGACAAGCGGCGGTGGCGTTCAAGGAGGTTGTCGGGGGCGTCGACGGCAGATGATGCGGCGGCGATAGGCTACGAGGGTGGCGGTGGCGGCACGAGAGAAGTGGAGTGTGTGGGTTAGCGCGAAATGAAATTTTCCCCAAATCTGCTAAGCGAATGGTGGAAAATAGCTACGGCGTTGGTGATGTCTGATACGTCTCCGTTGTATCTACTTTTCCAAACTCCTTTATCCTTGTTTTGCACTCTAATTTGCATGATTTGAATGGAACTAACCCGGACTGACGTTGTTTTCAGCAGATTTGCCATGGTATTATTTTTGTGCAGAAATAAAAGTTCATGGATTCACTTGAAAATTTACGGAGAATATTTTGGAATTAATAAAAAATATTGGCGAAAGAATCAACCAGAGGGGACCCACCATGTGTCCACAAGGGTGGAGGGCGCCCCCTGCGTTGTGGGTCCCCTGGACCTCCTCCGACCCAATCTCCAACTCTATATATTCACGTTCGGGGAGAAAAAAAAATCAAGGAGAAGAGTTCATCGCGTTTCACGATATGGAGCCGCTGCCACCTCTTATTCTTCCTCGGGAGGGCGGATCTAGAGTCTGTTTTGGGCTCCGGAGAAGGGAAATCGACGCCGTCATCATCATCAACCATGCTCCATCACTAATTTCATGATGCTCACCGCCGTGCGTGAGTAATTCCATCGTAGGCTTGCTAGACGGTGATGGGTTCGATCAGATTTATCATGTGATCGAGTTAGTTTTGTTAGGGTTTGATCCCTAGTATCCACTGTGTTCTGAGATTGATGGTGCTATGACTTTGCTATGCTTAATGCTTGTCACTAGCGCCCGAGTGCCACGATTTCAGATCTGAACCTATTATATTTTCATGAATACATTTGTGTTCTTGATCCTATCTCGCTAGTTGTAGACACCTATTATGATCTATGATCCGCATACCCCAAGGTGACAATAATTGGGATTCTTTCCAGTGATTACTGTAGTTTGAGGAGTTCATGTATTCGCTAACTGCTAATGCTTTGTTCCGATTCTCTGTTAAAAGGAGGCCTTAATACCCCTTTTCCATTAGGACCCTGCTGCCACGGGAGGGTAGGACAAAATATGTCATGCAAGTTCTTTTCCATAAGCATGTATGACTATATACGGAATGCATGCCTAGATTATATTGATGAATTTGAGCTAGTTCTGTATCACCCTATGTTATAACTGTTGCATGACGAATGCCATCCGACATAATTATCCATCACTAATCCATTTCCTACGAGCTTTTCACATATTGATCTTTGCTACGTTACTTTGTTGTTGCCACTGTTACAATTGCTACAAAACTGCTACTGCTACTTTTGCCACCGTTACCGTTACTTCCATACTACTTTGCTACTAAAATTGTTGCTGGAGATATTAAGTATTTTCATGTGTGGTTGAATTGACATCTCAGCTGCTAATACTCGAGAATATTCTTTGGCTCCCCTTGTGTCAAATCAATAAATTTGGGTTGAATACTCTACCCTTGAAAACTGTTGTGATCCCCTATACTTGTGGGTTATCAAGACATTTTTCTAGCGCCAGTGTCGGGGAGCATAGCTCTATTCTCTGACTCACTTGGGATTTATATCTCTTGGTCATTATGAAGAATCTAAAAGATCCAAAAACCAAGATGTATCCTTCCCCTTTCTACAAATCTTAAAGTCCCACATATCTATATACATGAAAGATTCTAATCTAATCAAACAAGGGTTCCACAAATCTTCAAAATAAGATAGATTTGATGGATAGAAAGAAGGGGATCAGAGGAGAGTACCTTCTAGGATGGATTGGTGACGAAATCCACTGACCAAATCGTCAGATGTGAAGGATTTGGAAGAGAGGATTAAGAGGGGGAGAGGATGAAGCCGCCGCTGCTTCTGTAACTGAACGTATGGGGTTGAGGGGAGGGCGAGAAGGCGGCTGCCTCTAAGTCACAATGCAACGCCTATGGGCTAGGCGCTGCACTATACATGTGTGGCGCCTAGCTCTAAGGCGTTGCACTGCTCGGTGTGGGCCCCGGGGGTGCCATGTTGGCCAGGTGTGCAACGCCTGCGAGTTAGGCGATGCATCATAGGGTGTGATGCCTGCGTGTCGGGCGCCACTCAAAACGGTCAGCTGAGTGAATTTTTTTTGAACCAGTTCAGTTTGTGAAATGTTTTCTTCCACATGTCAATATTGTCAAATTTGCCTCATCCTTGCCCGTGTGTGCGCCCTCGGCCACCCCCATATTCGTGCTCATGGACCACTCCAACATGGATTTGCAAGGGTGGACCATCCCAAACGACTTCATAGAGGACATGGAAACCACCTTTGACTCTTCGCAGCTCTGACAGACATGGGTGGCAAGCTCTGGTGGCGGATGTGGACACCAACTATTCAAGGATACCCCCCTTCAATATTTATTGTTGAATGTGTCATGAACTATGGTGAAAATATTGGGAAAATGGGATGGCCAAATGGGGAGGCTAGACCCTCTGCTGCTACGTACATGTCCATACATATCCGTGGACAAATTTGGTAGGGGCAAAATTGAACCAAATGGACTACAAATGGGTCATCCATCATTTTATTCCAGGGTTGAGTAATGGACACTAAATTTTGAAGGATGAGCTGCCAAGTGCCAACCTGGCCGTATTTACTACTCACTCTATATGGAGGATTTTTTTAGCAATTAATAGTAGATGATACGGCTCCAGCTCGGTGCAATTACTTGTTACTAAAAATATATCATATTGGTTGGATATATATAAGCAAGTATATGGTTGTTAGCCATACGCAAACAACCCTTGCATACGAAGACGACTCATATCAGAAAGGAGAAAGCTTTACCATGGAGAGAAGCAAGGTGGTTATGCTCGTGATGGTTATGATTTTGTGCCTCGTAATACTTCCTCGGGGTGAGTAAACAACAACAACTGTAGTTGAACTTCTCGTAAAGATATTGGTTATATAATTTTTGGGCAATCTCATTGAGAACCATTACTATAAGTTATTATGTGAAATTATACATTATTTTTTGTAATACCTTGTTGAATGAGAACACACTTATTTGGATATGCAGCTCGAGCAACTAATTAGGTGGATACTAGCAAGATCGCGATATGCCTATGCCAAGAGAATACTCCACCTTGCCCAAATAATTTGTGCTTCTGTTGTGTACTTGAGCAAGAACTTTGCTTTAGGTCCAGGAAAGAATGCATATGTGGTTCTGCTTGCAGCGGACACCCTCCTTTAGATGCAACCTACCCTCATCCCCTCTCTTTGACTTAAAACAACGTTCCAGATTGTTGTGATGAGAAGTATTCTAATGAATATCTTGGAATAAAAAAAGTTGTAATCATGGTTATGTTTTCCAAATTATAGCCGGGGCTATATATGCCATGAACTACAGGGAGAAAGGACTTGGGGCAATACAAGGCTAAATATTGTATTTTTTAGAAGATAAGATATCATTTTTATTCTTGCGTAATGTATGCATTTAGTTCTTTATTCTTATCATCATCCCACTCAACTCGTGCTTAAACCAAACATGAGCTTTGACTGGATTTCTCTTTTCCTGTGAATTCAATACAAGGGTGCCTGGTTTCATTTGAAGCACTATTTAGACTTAGTGTAAACATAACATCACAAAAACAAAATTCCCTACAAGCAAGAGCTCCTTTGAAAACCATGCATGTTTTCTATGTTCTACCTAATGTATTAATCTAGGAAACCATCAAAAGAATA
>NC_041386.1:549328547-549340350 GCF_002162155.2 Triticum dicoccoides | reverse complement strand
CTTCGTTGGGGATCTATGGTGGTGGCGATGTCCCTTTAGTAGGAATAATTTCTCCCACGTTTGATTCCCGCCTCGATGGTGCATCTAGCGTCGTCATTGGGCATGTGGAGGTGTGTCTCCATTGGATCTTCAGGATTTGCTCGGTGCTGGTCATTAGTAGATCTGTTTTGATCCAGTCATTCATGTTTGTTCATGTGTTCAAATGTTTCATCCTTCCAATCTAGCACTCTCTTCATCAACGATGGTTGCTACTCAAAACTGAACCAGTGATTGAACAGGCGAGGCCGTCGGTTGAAGTTTTTACCAGTCGTACTATGGATTCACCAGTTCATTGTTTGTTTTTTATACAGTAAGTAACATACTAGACAGAGGTAAAATGCAATCATTTAGTTAAATCTGACAAGAAAGTTGACTTTATTGGGCCAAAGTTGCAACTTAGGCACATATATCTAGTGTTTTGGGTTCAAATCCCCTTCGACCCAGGGTATTTTTCTACTTCTGTGTGTGATAGTTGTTCTTTGGTTTTATACCTCCGGTTCACGCAAAACCTGGATGGTTTACACAGCCTTTTTTGGTCCAATTGCAGGGTGGTCCATTTAGCTTAAGAAACTAGCAAGGTCTTCAGTTCCTATATTTTCGGGTCCGATCAATGATCCAGTCTGGCTTTCTAAACTATATTGTAAGGCTTTAGCATGACAACTTTTCAACTATCTACTACATCAAGGTTTGGCTGGCTCCAGTGTGGGAGGGGTAATGATGGTGGCATACCTTTGGCTCGCTACAATTCTTGTAGTCATCGCAAGCTGGTCTATGCACCTAGTTTTTTTAGCAAGTCTATGGACCTAGTTCTACGCCTTCTTTGGATTGGAGGATTTTCACAGGATATGAATCCATAGGATTGTTCCCTATGGAACACATTTGGATCACAGGATTGGGTGTTGAAATCCCTCAGGACTAGATGATGCCCCGCACATTGCCGCGGGAAGCATCATAAACATATGCATAAGTAGGTGCTAACAAACTAAAACTATTGGAGAAAAAATTTATGATTGCTCTCGGTTTATATTTTAAAAACAATAAATCATATGAAGCATTTGATAAAATGATATATAAAAGGGAAACTATTAGATTGAAGTAAATGTGGTGCCATTTTAAACATAAATGTGTAACGTGATCTACATATATTTGCTCTAAGGTTCAATGTACATACTGTTTATGCCCACATAGAAAATAAAAAAATGGGCAAATTAGTGCACAAATTGTAACTTATGACCACATGCATGACTTGATAATGTGGCATGGTTACATGAAGAGGAAAATTAGTACTTACTAGTAGGTGAAGGCGCGGCGGCACGCCGCACCCATCATGAAGCCCGTGTGCATGGTTTCATTGTTTCTTTTATTGAAGAAAATAAGACAATGGGTATGCGAGCTGGCAGTCGGTGATGTGCAAGCCAATTTTTAACTCAGATAAATACCGAAAGGTACCAAAAATCAGTTCACAGATGGTTACAAATACTTAGGCCTCCTTTGGTTTGGAGGAATTTCATAGGAATTCTAGAGGATAGGATTCTTATAGGATTTTTTTCCTTTAGAGCCCTTTGGTTCATAGGAATATATTCCTATTCCTACATAGGATTGGTTCCTATCCTCCACATTTTATAGGAAAATAAAAATGAGCCTAGACTCAACGGAAAAATTCCTTTGGTGTCAACCAAATGACATCTCATTTCCTATTCCTACTCATAGGATTTGAGATACATGCCATCTCATTTCCTACAAAATTCCTATTCCTACGATAATCATATCCTATGAACCAAAAGAGGCCTTAGCCACTCCAGAGGCTGCAACCACAGCTGCTCCTAGCCTTCACCTCTGCTTCTCCCTCCCTCTCCGTCGTCATTGGAGACCATCGGGCTAAGCCCCGCGGCGGACAGTGGAAGTGAGGACGTGTGCTACCTCACCTTGGTGCCTCCAAACCATTCCTCATATCCAAGGTTCGAGAGTCGCCATCCCCTTTTCGGTCGATGAGTGTTGAACGTTCAACGGCTTCTCGCACTCGTCGCCGCCATGCGGAGGCCTCACATGGATCCGACATGGATGTTCTGGCTAGGTGGGCAGCGATGTCACTGACCGATCTACCTTGCTCAAGATCCGATCGTGCCGGCTCCTTGGCCGACGGGTTTGGGCAAGGCTATCTCCAGTGAGATGGAAGTCAGTGATGATGTGCTCCGTCTTGGTGTTGGTCGGTGTGGTGACCACTCCGCCTTGTGGTGCGGCCTCACTGCAGATTGTGGGGCCACAAGAAGGTCTTTGCGAGCGTTCCGCATTCCAAATCCGGTGGTTGCCTTGACAGTGAGATGCATTCCATGGATGACAACTTGACGCAGAGCATATGATTGTGCAGTAAAGGTGATCTAGCCCTATGTTGGGGAACATAGTAATTTCAAAAAAAATCCTACGCACACGCAAGATCATGGTGATGCATAGCAATGAGAGGGGAGAGTATCATCCACATACCCTCGTAGACCGTGAGCGGAAGCGTTATGAGAACATAGTTGATGTAGTCGTACGTCTTCATGATCTGACCGATCCAAGTACCGAACGCACGGCACCTCCGAGTTCAGCACACGTTCAGATTGATGACGTCCCGCGAACTCTGATCCAGCAGAGCTTCACGCGAGAGTTCCGTCAGCACGACGGCGTGATGACGGTGATGACGTTTCTACTGACGCAGGTCTTCGCCTAAGCACCACTACAATATGATCGAGGTGGATTATGGTGGAGGGGGGCACCGCACATGGCTTGGAACAATCAACTTGTGTGTCTATGGGTGCCCCCCCTGTCGGTGTACAAAAAGAGGGATACACTTTTTGTACCCCTATAACTGTGCATGGGCAGTCTGAGCCACGGGCACCACCACACTGAGCGAGGCAAGGGAGGTGAGCCAAGGTAAGGCCAAAGCTTAAGAGAAGCAGAATGACGCCAAGACCAAGACCACAGAGAGCAAAGGGGACGAAGCGGACCCCCCGGCAAGATCCTTGCCGGGAGGCGGTTTTAGCAAACCCGGCAAGACCCTTGCCGTGGCAGCTCGCCCCACGCCCACGGAGTGAGTCACCCTTGAGTCCACTGCCCCCATGGGGCAAGGACTCGGGAGACATCCCCATGGTGGGATGCAGATCTTTGTGAAGGCATTCAAGATCAGACACACCCTTTAGGAGATGATGATCCTTGGCGGGATCCCAGCCAAGGAGGACCACAAGGCCCCCGGCAAGAGCCTTGCCGGGGATGACAGCAGGCGCCACGGCAAGACCCTTGCTGGGGCCCCGGCAAGACCCTTGCCAAGAACACCCGAAGGGCCACCATCAGGCCCACGCCAGTCAAACCTCCACCACCGTTCGCATGCAGCTGCCGACCCAACCAGCTGGGCAGGCACCTGCGTGGCGGCATGCAGATCTTCGTGGAGACCTACCACTGCGCCACCTCAGCTGCCTGCCTGCCTACATGGCACCGCGGGCGCCGCTGGCCAGGGCGCGTGTCAACACGAGAGGGAGCGGCGACGGACGAGACAGGGCTCTCCCCCGTCCCCGATAAAGCAAGGACACCTGGGCAAGATGCATTAAATGCGCCTTGTCATGTAATGCGAGGGATAACCTCATATCACTGTTTCCTTTCCACCTCCTGTGTGCCACTGTGGCTACCCCTTATCCTATAAAAGGAGGCCCGAGGCGACCAGGAGAAGGATTCGGCTTTTTGGAGCTCCTCACGCCCCATAGCTAGCTCAAGAACACTGATATACAATCCACCAAAGCAGGAGTAGGGTTTTACGCATCCTCGTGGCCCGAACCTGGGTAAACGAACCGTGTGCTATCTGTTTGATCCACTCTTCTCACGACCCTGCGCCCCGCAACCGTAGTAGGGATTCTTGTGATCCCATAGGTGTCGTTCCCACCGACATCTTGGCGCGCTAGGTAGGGGGCGCAGTTGTGAGAATCGGCTTTAGCAGTTAGTTCGACGCTTCTTCATCGTCATGGCGCCCAAGAAGAAGACGACGGTGGCGGTTGGCCCGTTGGAAGCCGGACATCCCGTCCCGACGCGGGCGAGCAGCGGACCGGTCGCAGAAAGGACCCAGGGCGCCGTTCGCGAACACCAACACTGTCCCAGCAGCCGGAGTTTGGGAGACGGCGATGTTCGTGCGCCTGGTAACGGGCCGCACGCCGCCAGATCCAAAGATGGAGCCAGGCCCTCCGCGGGTGGCGCGGGGCCTTCCGAGATCGCTGCCACCCCGCCCGAAGGCGATGCTAGGACCTCCAAGACTCCCACACCGGCGCCGATGGCGCGCTCTTCTCAAGCGGCGCGCGACGAATGGCGTAATTGTTGGGGAACGTAGCAGAAATTCAAAATTTTCCTACGTGTCACCAAGATCTATTTATGGAGAAACCAGCAACGAGGGGAAGGAGAGTGCATGTACATACCCTTGTAGATTGCTATGTGGTAGCGTTCAAGAGAACGGGGTTGAAGGAGTCGTACTCGTTGTGATCCAAATCACCGGAGATCCTAGTGCCGAACGGACGGCACCTCCGTGTTCAACACACGTACAGCCCGGTGACGTCTCCCATGCCTTGATCCAGCAAGGAGAGAGGGAGAGGTTGAGGAAGACTCCATCCAGCAGCAGCACAACGGCATGGTGGTGGTGGAGGAGAGTGGTACTCTAGCAGGGCTTCGCCAAGCACCGCAAGAGATGAGGAGGAGAGAGGTAGGGCTGCGCCAGGAAGGAGAGGAACTTGTGTGTCTTGGGCAGCCCAAACCTCAAGTATATATAGGGGGAGGGGAGGGGCTGCGCCCCACCTAGGGTTCCCGCCCTAGGGGTGGAGGCAGCCCCCCAGATCCCATCTGGGTGGCGGCCACAAGGGGGAGAGGGGGAGGCGCACCTGGGGTGGGCCTTAGGGCCCATCTGCCCTAGGGTTTGCCCCCCTTCCCTCTTGGAGGCGCCTTGGGCCTTGGTGGGGGGGCGCACCAGCCCACCTGGGGCTGGTCCCCTCCCACACTTGGCCCATGTAGCCCTACGGGGCTGGTGGCCCCACTTGGTGGACCCCCGGGACCCTCCCGGTGGTCCTGGTACGTTACCGATAAAACCCGAAACTTTCCCGGTGACCAAAACAGGACTTCCCATATATAAATCTTTACCTCCGGACCATTCCGGAACTCCTCGTGACGTCCGGGATCTCATCCGGGACTCCGAACAACATTCGGTAACCACATACAAACTTCCTTTATAACCCTAGCGTCATCGAACCTTAAGTGTGTAGACCCTACGGGTTCGGGAACCATGCAGACATGACCGAGACGTTCTCCGGTCAATAACCAACAGCGGGATCTGGATACCCATGTTGGTTCCCACATGTTCCACGATGATCTCATCAGATGAACCACGATGTCGAGGATTCGATCAATCCCGTATACAATTCCCTTTGTCTAGCGGTATTGTACTTGCCCGAGATTCGATCGTCGGTATCCCGATACCTTGTTCAATCTTGTTACCGGCAAGTCTCTTTACTCGTTCTGTAACACATCATCCCGTGATCAACTCCTTGATCACATTGTGCACATTATGATGATGTCCTACCGAGTGGGCCCAGAGATACCTCTCCGTTTACACGGAGTGACAAATCCCAGTCTCGATTCGTGCCAACCCAACAGACACTTTCGGAGATACTTGTAGTGTACCTTTATAGCCACCCAGTTACGTTGTGACGTTTGGCACACCCAAAGTATTCCTACGGTATCCGGGAGTTGCACAATCTCATAGTCTAAGGAAATGTTACTTGACATTAGAAAAAGCTTTAGCATACGAACTACACGATCTTTGTGCTAGGCTTAGGATTGGGTCTTGTCCATCACATCATTCTCCCAATGATGTGATCCCGTTATCAACGACATCCAATGTCCATGGTCAGGAAACCGTAACCATCTATTGATCAATGAGCTAGTCAACTAGAGGCTTACTAGGGACATGGTGTTGTCTATGTATCCACACATGTATCTGAGTTTCCTATCAATACAATTCTAGCATGGATAATAAATGATTATCATGAACAAGGAAATATAATAATAACTAATTTACTATTGCCTCTAGGGCATATTTCCAACAGTCTCCCACTTGCACTAGAGTCAACAATCCAGTTCACATCGATATGTGATTAACACTCAAGGTCACATCCCCATGTGACTAACACCCAAAGAGTTCTGGGTTTGATCATGTTATGCTTGTGAGAGAGGTTTCAGTCAACGGGTCTGCAACATTCAGATCCGTATGTACTTCGCAAATTTCTATGTCATCTTGTAGATGCAACTACTATGCTACATTTGGAGCCATTTCAAATAACTGTTCTACTTGGAGCTATTCCATTATACGTATCCGGTATCTCTACTCAGAGCTATCCGGATAGGTGTTAAGCTTGCATCGACGTAACTCTTTACGTCGAACTCTTTATCACCTCCATAACCGAGAAACATATCCTTATTCCTCTAAGGATAATTCAGACCGCTATCTGGTGATCTACTCCTAGATCACCTTTGTACCCTCTTGCCAGATATGTGGCAAGGCACACATCAGGTGCGGTACTCAGCATGGCATACCGTATAGAGCCTATGACAAAATCATAGGGGACGACATTCGTCCTTTCTCTTTCTTCTGCCGTGGTCGAGCTTTAAGTCTTAACTTCATACCTTACAACTCAGGCAAGAACTCCTTCTTTGACTGATCCATCTTGAACACCTTCAAGATCATGTCAAGGTATGTGCTCATTTGAAAGTACCATTAAGCGTTTTGATCTATCCTTATAGATCTTGATGCTCAATGTTCAAGTAGCTTAATCCAGGCTTTCCATTGAAAAACACTTTCCAAATAACCCTATATGCTTTCCAGAAATTCTACGTCATTTCTGATCAACAATATGTCAACAACATATATTCATCAGAAATTCTATAGTGCTCCCACTCACTTCTTTGGAAATACAAGTTTCTCATAAACTTTGTATACACCCAAAATCTTTGATCATCTCATCAAAGCATACATTCCAACTCCGAGATGCTTACTCCAGTCCTTAGAAGGATTGCTGGAGCTTTGCATACTTATTAGCATCTTTCAGGATTGACTAAACCTTCCGGTTGTATCACATACAACCTTTCCTCAAGAAAATCGTCGAGGAAACAATGTTTTTGACATCATATCTGCAAGATTTCATAAACAATGCAGTAATCGCTAATATAACTCCAACAGACTCTTAGCATCGCTACGAGTGAGAAAGTCTCATCATAGTCAACTCCTTGAACTTGTCGGAAAAAATCTTAACGACAAGTTGAGCTTTCTTAATGGTGATACTTACCATCATTGTCCGTCTTCCTTTTAAAATCCATATGTACCTAACAGCCTTACGGCCATCAAGTAGTTCTTCCAAAGTCTACACTTTGTTTCATGGATCCTTTCTTGGATTTTATGGCCTCGAGCCATTTATCGGAATTCAGGCCCACCATCGCTTCTCCATAGCTCGTAGGTTCATTGTTGTCTAGCAACATGTCTTCCAAGACAGGATTACGTACCACTCTAAAGTAGTATGCATCCTTGTCATCCTACGAGGTTTGGGAGTGACTTGATCTGAAGTCTCATGATCAATATCATAAGCTTCCACTTCAATTGGTGTGGGTGCCACGGGAACAACTTCCTGTGCCCTGCCACACACTAGTTGAAGAGACGGTTCAATAACCTCATCAAGTCTCCACCATCCTCCCACTCAATTCTTTTGAGAGAAACTTTTCCTCGAGAAAGGACCCGATTCTAGGAACAATCCCTTATTGCTTTCGGATCTGAGACAGGAGGTATACCCAACTGTTTTTGGGTGTCCTATGAAGATGCATTTATCCGCTTTGGGTTCGAGCTTATCAGCCTGAAACTTTTTCACATAAGCGTCGCAGCCCCAAACTTTTAAGAAATGACAGCTTAGGTTTCTCTAAACCATAGTTCATACGGTGTCATCTCATCGGAATTACGTGGTGCCCTATTTAAAGTGAATGTGGTTGTCTCTAATGCCTAACCCATAAACTATCATGGTAATTCGATAAGAGACATCATGGTATGCATCATATCCAATAGGGTGCAGTTATGATGTTCGGACACACCATCACACTATGGTGTTCCAGGCTGTATTAGTTGTGAAACAATTTCCACAATGTCTTAATTCTGTGCCAAACTCATAATTCAGATATTCATCTCTATGATCATATCATAGATATTTTATCCTCTTGTCACGACGATCTTTCAACTTCACCCTGAAATTACTTGAACCTTTCAATAATTCAGACTCGTGATTTATCAAGTAAATGTACTCAACATCTACTCAAATCATCTGTGAAGTAAGAACATAACGATATCCACTACACGCCTCAGCACTCATTGGACTGCACACATCAAAATGTATTACTTCCAACAAGTTGCTTTCTAGTTCCATTTTACTGAAAACGAGGCTTTCAGTCATCTTGCCCATGTGGTATGATTTGCATGTCTCAAGTGATTCAAAATCAAGTGAGTCCAAACGGTCCATTTGCATGGAGTTTCTTCATGCATATACACCAATAGACATGGTTCGCATGTCTCAAACTTTTCAAAAAGGAGTGAGCCCAAAGATCCATCAACATGGAGCTTCTTCATGCGTTTTATACCGATATGACTTACGTGGCAGTGCCACAAGTAGGTGGTACTATCATTACTATCTTATATCTTTTGGCATGAACATGTGTATCACTACGATCGAGATTCAATAAACCATTCATTTTAGGTGCAAGACCATTGAAGGTATTATTCAAATAAACAGAGTAACCATTATTCTCCTTAAATGAATAATCGTATTGCGATAGACATAATCCAATCATGTCTATGCTCAAAGCAAACACCAATCTCGATGGTAGAGGGAGCGTACGATATTTGATCAACCTTGGAAATACTTCCAACACATATCGTCATCTCACCTTTAGCTAGTCTCCGTTTATTCCGTAGCTTTTATTTCGAGTTACTAACACTTAGCAACCGAACCGGTATCTAATACCCTGGTGCTACTAGGAGTACTAGTAAAGTACACATTAACACAATGTATATCCAATATACTTCTATCGACTTTGCCAGCCTTCTCATCTACCAAGTATCTAGGGTAATTCTGCTCCAGTGGCTGTTCCCTTTATTATAGAAGCACTTAGTCTCGGGCTTGGGTTCAACTTTGGGTTTCTTCACTAGAACATCAACTGATTTGTTGTTCCATGAAGTATCCCTTTCTTGCCCTTGCCCTTCTTGAAACTAGTGGTTTCACCAACCATCAACAATTGATGCTCCTTCTTGATTTCTACAAACATCGCGAATATCTCAAGGATCATCATATATGTCCCTAATATATTATAGTTCATCACGAAGCTCTAGAAGCTTGGTGGTAATGACTTCGGAGAAACATCACTACCTCATCTGGAAGATCAACTCCCACTCGATTCAAATGATTGTTGTACTCAGACAATCTGAGCACAAGCTCAACAATTGAGCTTTTCTCCTTAGTTTGCAGGCTAAGAAAATTGTCGGAGGTCTCATACCTCTTGACGTGGGCACGAGCCTGAAATCCCAATTTCAGCCCTCGAAACATCTCATATGTTTTGCGACGTTTCAAAAACGTCTTCAGTGCCTCAACTCTAAACCATTTAACTGAACTATCACGTAGTTATCAAAATGTGTATGTCAGATGTTCGCAACATCCACAGACGACGTTCGAGGTTCAGCACACTGAGCGGTGCATTAAGGACATAAGCCTTCTATGAAGCAATGAGGACAATCCTTAGTTTACGGACCTAGTCCGCATAATTGCTACTATCATCTTTCAACTAAATTTTCTCTAGGAACATATCTAAACAGTAGAACTAAAGCGCGAGCCACGACATAATTTGTGAAGACCTTTTGACTATGTTCAGGATAATTAAGTTCATCTTATGAACTCCCACTAAGATAGACATCCCTCTAGTCATCTAAATGATTACATGATCCGAGTCAACTAGGTCGTGTCCGATCATCACGTGAGACGGACTAGTCATCATCGGTGAACATCTTCATGTTGATCGTATCTACCATACGACTCATGCTCGACCTTTCGGTCTCTTGTGTTCCGAGGCCATGTCTGTACATGCTAGGCTCGTCAAGTCAACCTAAGTGTTTCGCGTGTGTAAATCTGTCTTACACCCGTTGTATGTGAACGTTAGAATCTATCACACCCGATCATCACGTGGTGCTTCGAAACAACGAACTGTCGCAATGGTGCACAGTTAGGGGGAACACTTTCTTGAAATTTTAATGAGGGATCATCTTATTTACTACCGTTGTTCTAAGAAAATAAGATGCAAAAACATGATAAACATCACATGCGATCAAATAATAGTGACATGATATGGCCAATATCATATAGCTCCTTTGATCTCCATCTTGGGGCTCCATGATCATCTTGTCACCGGCATGACACCATGATCTCCATCATCATGATCTCCATCATCGTGTCTCCATGAAGTTGCTCCCAACTATTACTTCTACTACTATGGCTACCGGTTAGCAATAAAGTAAAGTAATTACATGGTGTTGTTCAATGACACGCAGGTCATACAATTAATAAAGACAACTCCTATGGCTCCTGCCGGTTGTCATACTCATTGACATGCAAGTCGTGATTCCTATTACAAGAACATGATCAATCTCATACATCACATATCATTCATCACATTCTTCTTGGCCATATCACATCACATAGCATACCCTGCAAAAACAAGTTAGACGTCCTCTAATTGTTGTTTGCATGTTTTACGTGGCTGCTATGGGTTTCTAGCAAGAACGTTTCTTACCTACGCAAAAACCACAATGTGATATGCCAATTGCTATTTACCCTTCATAAGGACCCTTTTCATCGAATCCGATCCGACTAAAGTGGGAGAGACAGACACCAGCTAGCCACCTTATGCAACTAGTGCATGTCAGTCGGTGGAACCAGTCTCACATAAGAGTACGTGTAAGGTCGGTCCGGGCCGCTTCATCCCACAATGCCGCCGAATCAAGATTGGACTAGTAACGGTAAGCATATTGAACAAAATCAACGCCCACAACTACTTTGTGTTCTACTCGTGCATAGAATCTACGCAATAGACCTAGAGATGCAACTGTTGGGGAACGTAGCAGAAATTCAAAATTTTCCTACGTGTCACCAAGATCTATCTATGGAGAAACCAGCAACGAGGGGAAGGAGAGTGCATCTACATACCCTTGTAGATCACTATGCGGAAGCGTTCAAGAGAACGGGGTTGAAGGAGTCGTACTCGTCGTGATCCAAATCACCGGAGATCCTAGTGCCGAACGGACGGCACCTCCGTGTTCAACACACGTACAGCCCGGTGACGTCTCCCATGCCTTGATCCAGCAAGGAGAGAGGGAGAGGTTGAGGAAGACTCCATCCAGCAGCAGCACAACGGCGTGGTGGTGGTGGAGGAGCGTGGTACTCCAGCAGGGCTTCGCCAAGCACCACAAGAGACAAGGAGGAGAGAGGTAGGGCTGCGCCAGGAAGGAGAGGAACTCGTGTGTCTTGGGCAGCCCAAACCTCAAGTATATATAGGGGGGAGGGGAGGGGTTGCGCCCCCACCTAGGGTTCCCTCCCTAGGGGTGGCAGCAGACCCCCAGATCCCATCTGGGTGGCGGCCACAAGGGGGAGAGGGGGAGGCGCACCTAGGGTGGGCCTTA
>NC_041386.1:549295552-549328393 GCF_002162155.2 Triticum dicoccoides | reverse complement strand
ACCAGCCCACCTGGGGCTGGTCCCCTCCCACACTTGGCCCATGCAGCCCTTCGGGGCTGGTGGACCCACTTGGTGGACCCCCGGGACCCTCCCGGTGGTCCCGGTACGTTACCGATAAAACCCGAAACTTTTCCGGTGACCAAAACAGGACTTCCCATATATAAATCTTTACCTCCGGACCATTCCGGAACTCCTCGTGACGTCCGGGATCTCATCCAGGACTCCGAACAACATTTGGTAACCACATACAAACTTCCTTTATAACCCTAGCGTCATCGAGCCTTAAGTGTGTAGACCCTACGGGTTCGGGAACCATGCAGACATGACCGAGACATTCTCCGGTCAATAACCAACAGCGGGATCTGGATACCCATGTTGGTTCCCACATGTTCCATGATGATCTCATCGGATGAACCATGATGTCGAGGATTCGATCAATCCCGTATACAATTCCCTTTGTCTAGCGGTATTGTACTTGCCCGAGATTCGATCGTCGGTATCCCGATACCTTGTTAAATCTTGTTACCGGCAAGTCACTTTACTCATTCCGTAACACATCATCCCGTGATCAACTCCTTGATCACATTGTGCACATTATGATGATGTCCTACCGATTGGGCCCAGAGATACCTCTCCGTTTACACGGAGTGACAAATCCCAGTCTCGATTCGTGCCAACCCAACAGACACTTTCAGAGATATCTGTAGTGTACCTTTATAGCCACCCAGTTACGTTGTGATGTTTGGCACACCCAAAGTATTCCTACGGTATCCGGGAGTTGCATAATCTCATGGTCTAAGGAAATGATACTTGACATTAGAAAAAGCTTTAGCATATGAACTACACGATCTTTGTGCTAGGCTTAGGATTGGGTCTTGTCCGTCACATCATTCTCCCAATGATGTGATCCCGTTATCGACGACATCCAATGTCCATGGTCAGGAAACCGTAACCATCTATTGATCAATGAGCTAGTCAACTAGAGGCTTACTAGGGACATGGTGTTGTCTATGTATCCATACATGTATTTGAGTTTCCTATCAATACAATTTTAGCATGGATAATAAACGATTATCATGAATAAGGAAATATAATAATAACTAATTTATTATTGCCTCTAGGGCATATTTCCAACAGTAATCACGCCGAAGACCCCGGGCATCGCCGCGAGAAGAGCCCCGAGCGCCACTCCCGGGAGGTAGAAGACCGCCCGCTCGCCAAGGCACTGGTGAAGTTGGCGTGCGACCGCGGGGTCGTGATAGAGCTCCTTCTGACATGGCCAGAAGTCGAAGTGCGTCGCGATCCGTGCAGGTTTCGCTGCCACCAACGCCAGTAGAAGCCCTGGCGCGCGTGCAGTTGCTCCTCGATTTTCCTCCCACTACGGGGAAACTCGACGAATGGAGAGCCACTATCCGAAGCCTTGTTGCGGTGGCCAACAAAGACGGACCGAGTCCGGCAGAACCCTCGGGTCGACGCTCCGACGGGGTCCCACGCACCAGTGGCAGGAAAGCCGGCGGCGCCGCGACCACGGTGCACTCGCCTCCTCCTCACCCGGTGCCGCGGACGCCAGCTCGTCGCGACGTGATGGGCGACGAAATATCCATAGCGTCGTCCGACCCGCGGACCCACTGTGACCAGCGCCAAGTCCTTCGGGAACGAGAACATGAAGACGCTCGAACCAGAGCGCCGGCACGGAGCGCGCCACCAGTCAGACAGGCGAGCAGGGCCTGCTGTGAACCACCCGACACCGGAGAGCCCTGGAGGCCTACCTTACGAGGTAGGCTGTCCGGCTTTTACCCGTGAGTTGCGGCAGTTCCAGTGGCCCACTCACCGCACCTTCAAACCTGACGTGGGTGAAAAGTACAGCGGCAAGACCCACCCGTCCGAGTTCCTCAGCATCTACACCATTGTGATGCAAGCTGCCGGAGCCCGCGATGATAAGGTGCTTGCGAATTACTTTCCGTTGGCTCTTAAACCCAACGCCATGTCATGGTTGATGCACTTGCCGGTAGACTCTATTTCCTCCTGGTTAGATTTGTGCCATGAGTTTGTGGGCGCCTTTACTGGAGGACACCAAGCCCATGGCCAAGCGAGCGACCTGCACGTCATTCCCCAGAAGGGAGGCGAGAGTCTCCGCAAGTATATACAGAGGTTCAGCCGGATACAGTACAATATCCCTGATGTTCACCCTGCCGCCATCATTAGCGCGTTCCATCAGAATGTGCGTAACCGCAAGATGCGCGAAGAGCTGACAATGAACAAGGTGAAAGATGTAGCAGAACTCTATGTTCTTGCTGACAGATGTGCCCGGGCTGAAGAGGGGAGGAAGAACCCCGGTGAAGACGCCAGCGTGGAAACCAACTCCTCAGATGAAGATACTGCTGCCCCGGCGAAGAAGGGCTAGCGCCGCAATAGGAAGCGCAAATGTAAAGCCGTGCTTGCCGTCGAGGGATCTGGTGACACCGGCTCCTCCAAGAAAACCAAGGCAGATGACCCCGGCAAGGAAATTGCCGGATGTGTCGCCTGCCGGGCCTTGGCGGTTGCCGAGAAGCCAGGAAACTCCGACAAGCGATACTGCAAGATCCATCACACCAAAGGCCATGCTCTCCAAGACTGCCAACAGGTTGAGCTCCTCGTTGAGAAACAGAGGGCTGAATATGAGAGACGGGACAAGGAGAAGGGCCAAGACGGTGCTGAGGGGTCTGGCAAGAAGCGTGATGGCCAGGCGGGCCGTCGCGGCAAGGATAAACAATAGGAGAGGCCCGCCTGGGGCCGTGACAAAAATCCAGAAGACGACAATCACGAAGAGGACGGCGAATCCGGCGACTAAGAGTTTTAGAAAGCTACAGAGGCCATGTGCATCGATGGCGGCGCCTTGCTGCATACTTCTCACCGCCAGCTTAAACAGTGGGCGCGAGAGATTACAGCGGCAGAGCCGTCGTTTGATGCCCAAAGGCCGCTGAAGTGGTCCAGCACTCCTATCATTTTTGACACCAAGGATCACCCTGATCGCACTACTGCGGTCGGGTGCTTGCCATTGTTGGTTTCACCAACAATACGCAACCTCAAGGTGACAAAGATGCTAGTCGATGGCGGCCGGTCTGAACTTGATCTCGCCTGCCGTGATCGAGAAACTGCAGATTCCTGATGGAGACCTCGAAGAGACGGGCACGTTTTAGGGGGTCAACCCAGGAATAAGCCAACCTAAGGGAAAGGTCACGCTGCCCGTGACTTTTGGAAGCGATCTGAACTATAGGACGGAGAGGATTGTGTTCGACGTTGCCAAGATCCCCTTGCCCTACAACGGGATCCTTGGCCGCCCAGCACTGGCCAAGTTCGTGGCGGCGTCACACTACGCCTACAACATCCTGAAGATGCCAGGACCTGTGACGATCATCACCATCCCCTCCGATAAGAAAGATGCGCTGATTTGCGCTGACCAACTATACCAGCAAGCAGTTGCAGCAGCTGCCGCCACTAGGGCACTTGCTCCTGCCGCTGGGACCCCGGGAAGGAAGAAGAAGAAGAAGACCGGTGAGACCTCGGACACCCACTCCGGCAAGCGCACCTCTTCGGAGTGTAGCGCTCCCGTCGAGGACGTGCCAGAGAGCTCCACCGACGGAAACAAGAAGCCCAGGGCCATACCACCGGGAACCAAGAAGGTTTCTGTCAATGAGGATGGCACGGGAGGGGCTTTCACCATAAGCTCCACCCTTGACGACAAATAGGAAGACGTGCTCGTCACCTTCCTGTGGGCGAATGTCGATGTGTTTGCATGGCAAGCTTCCGATAACCCCGGCGTTCCCAGGGAGGTGATTGAACACCACCTTGCTGTCTGTCCTCATGCGCGGCCCGTCAAGCAGAAGGTCAGAAAGCAAGATTTGGAACGACAAGAGTTCATCACAGAGGAGATCCGGAAACTGGAAGCAGCGGGTTTGGTAAGAGGAGTGCTCCATCCAACGTGGTTGGCCAATCCGGTCGTAGTGCGCAAGGCTAATGGGAAGTGGAGGCTGTGTACTGATTACACAGATATCAATAAGGCTTGTCCTAAGGACCCCTTCCCGTTGCCGCGCATCGACCAGATTGTTGACTCCACAGCTGGGTGTGATCTGTTGTCATTCCTCGACGCCTACTCCAGCTACCACCAGATCTTCATGACAAGAGAAGACGAAGAGAAGACAGCATTCATCACCCCATGTGGTACGTATTGTTTCATACAGATGCCTTTCGGGCTGAAGAGTGCTGGTTCGACGTTTGCGAGGGTGGTCCAGATTGGTTTTGAACCCCAGCTCCATAGAAATATGGAAGCTTATATGGATGACATAGTGGTCAAAACCAAGGACAGGGCAACCCTCATACCGGACTTGCAAGAAACATTTGCAAACCTGCGCAAGATCAATCTCAAGCTGAACCCTGAGAAGTGCGTCTTTGGCGTCTCGTCCGGCAAGCTTCTCGGGTTCTTTGTGTCACAGCGTGGGATAGAGGCCAATCTGGACATGATCAAAGCTGTAGAGCAGATTGAAGCACCCAAGCGAATCAAGGATGTGCGTCGGCTCGCTGGTTGCGTCGCCGCCATGGGCAGATTCATTTCCAAGTCTGCCGAGCGTGCCCTTCCCTTTTTCCAGATCCTGAAAAAGGCGGGCCCGATGGAGTGGACGCCAGAAGCCGAAGCAGCATTGCAAGATTTGAAGAAGTACCTCTCCTCCGTGCCGATACTGGTTGCGCGTAGGCCACAGGAGCCGTTGCTGCTATACCTGGCAGCAACGAACCAGGTGGTCAGCGCCGCACTAGTGGCGCAGAGAGAGGTTGGCGACGAGGTAATGGCAGTGACAGAGCCCGACACCACCAATGCAGAGACGACACGGCCAGTTGAAGTGCCGCCAAAGAAGAAAATGATGCAGCACCCGGTCTACTTTGTCAGTTCCCTCCTGCAGGGAGCTAGATCTAGGTACTCCGGCGTGCAGAAACTGCTCTTCGGCCTTCTTATGGCCTCGAGGAAGCTGTGTCACTACTTCCAGGCATACGAGATCACTGTCGTCACTCGCCTCCCTCTGCAACGGATATTGCACAATCCAGATGCAATGGGAAGAGTTGTGGAATGGGCACTGGAGCTGTCCAGCTTTGGCCTCAAGTTTGAAAGTACTTTGATGATTCAGAGCCGAGTCCTGGCAGAGTTCATTGCAGAATGGACCGCACCACCTAACGAAGAAGCCCAAGAGACTGCTCTCCCCGGCAAGGAGGCAAGTTGCAATTGGATCATGTACTTTGTTGGAGCTTTCTCCTTACACGGCGCCGGGGCTGGCGTACTGCTTGTCGCGCCCACCGGAGAGCACCTCAAGTACGTGATCCAGATGCACTTCCCCAGGGAGGTGTCAACAAACAATACAGCACAGTATGAAGGGCTGCTTGCCGGTCTTAGGATCGCGGCGGACCTCGGAATCAAGAAGCTCATCGTCAGGGGCGACTCACAGCTTGTCGTCAAGCAAGTCAACAAGGACTACCAGAGCCCGTTGATGAAGGCCTACGTCGATGAAGTGAGAAAGCTGGAAGAGCATTTCGACGGTATACAGGCTGAATAAGTTCCCCGAGCGGAGAACGATATCACCGATTACCTGTCAAAATGCGCTACCCTCAAGCTAGCTGTGGAACCAGGTACCTTTGTGCTCCAGCTAACTCAGCCATCTGTTGATCCATCAACAGAGCAGAACAAGAGGAGGAAATCAGGACCCGGCAAGTACTTTCCCGCCGAGCTCCCCGGAGCCGCCGACAAAGATGTTGCCAGGGACACTGAGCCCGCCACGGGACGGCTAGCTCCGGCGGAGCGTCAAGCTCTTGCCGTCGAGACAGCCGCTCCTATAGCGGAGGAAATGCCTTTAGTCCTTGCCGTCGAGCCCCAGACTCCAGCGTGGGCACAGCATACCGTCCGATTCCTCCAAACAGGGGAACTTCCTAAAGAGCAGGAAGAAGCGGAAAAAGTAGCCCGTCGCTCTACCATGTACCAATTCGTCGATGACGTCCTGTACAGAAAGAGGCCGAACGGTGTGAAATTGAAGTGTATCCCTCGGGAGGAAGGACTGGAGCTGTTGGCGGAGATACATGGAGGCATATGTGGATCCCACATCGGGTCAAGGGCCCTTGCCGGTAAGGCATTCCGGCAAGGCTTCTTCTGGCCCACCGCCCTCTAGGATGCGACGACACTACTCACCAGGTGTGAAGCGTGTCAGTTCCATTCAAAGAAGCTTCATCAGCCAGCTCAAGCCCTTCAAACCATTCCTCTCTCCTGGCCCTTCTCGGTCTGGGGGCTCGACATACTGGGCCCTTTCCCCCGCGCTGTCGGGGGCTTTGAGTACTTGTACGTTGCAATCGGCAAGTTCACAAAGTGGCCGGAGGTGGAGGCAGTGAGGAAGGTCACAGCTCAGTCAGCCGTCAAGTTCTTCAAGGGACTAGTGTGCCGTTTTGGTGTACCCAATAGGATCATCACCAACAACGGTACACAGTTTACAAGCCGCACCTTCATGCAATATATCCAAGACCTCGGCAGCAAAGTCTGTTTCGCTTCTGTTGCTCACCCATGGAGCAATGATCAAGATGAGAGGGAAAACGCTGAAGTATTGCGAGGATTAAGGACCAAGACCTTTGACAGGCCGCACAAGAGTGGAAGGCGCTGGATTGATGAGTTGCCGATGGTGCTTTGGTCGATCAGGACGATGCCAAATCGAGCCACCGGCCAGACACCCTTTGCCCTGGTATACGGGGCAGAAGCAGTTCTCCCCACTGAACTCATATACGGGTCACCTCGAGTGCTCGCTTATGATGAGCTTGAGCAAGAGCAATTGCGGCAAGATGACGCAATGCTCCTTGAGGAAGATCATCTTCGAGCGGCTATGAGAGCAGCACGCTACCAGCAAGCCTTGCGCCGCTACCATAGACGCAAGGTTCATGCCCGAAGCCTTGAGGAAGGCAACCTTGTTCTTCGGCGCGTTCAATTGGCCAAGAATTCCAACAAGTTGACGCCAAAGTGGGAAGGCCCTTATCGGGTAATACGAGTCACCAGGCCCGACGCAGTCCGCCTGGAGACCGAAGATGCCGTTCCGGTGAGTAACTCCTGGAACATTGAGCATCTTCGCAATTTTTACCCGTGAGGCGCGGCTTGCCGGGCCCCCCGGCAAGCCACCTTTTGTACAAGCATTGCCGATGATGCATGTAACCCTTTGTACAAAGCCAGGCGCAGATCCTGAGCACAAGTAAATGAAGCGCTGGCGCCCCAAGTTATATCATGCATGCTAGGTCGAGTCTCGTCCTTGGTTAGGGTTGATAGTGCTTAGCGGAGACTAACCCCTAGCTTAGAGGTCGAGTGTGCGTCTCTTTGCCGTTCTTTCTCTTCTTTGGTTCGCAGGACTCACAGATATCCTTGTTGGATCACTTAAGGACGAAAAAGAGAAGAGGGACAGACCAGCATCTAAACCCTGGCAAGCCAATATTGCCGGGGGCTGCAAGAGCAAAGATTCACCCACGGCAAACCAGAGTTGCCGCGGGCTACAGCTTCAGATAAGTTCTTCATCCCTTATCATGCATTCCCTTATGGACTGAGGTATGTGAAACCTCGTTTCTTCCTAAAGCTACCATGCTCCCCTAACTCTAGGCCCTAGGGCTCGTTCCTGGGGCCAGGTTTGGTCGTAGTCGCGGCAACGAGAGGATGAAACAAGGAGCCTGAACCCACCTCATCCCTGCCTCCACCAAAGGTGTGAGAAAGGTCGAGCGAAGTGGAGAGACGGCAAGGCCTGTTGCCGGGCAAGGAAATGTTTGTCTTAAAGATATCAAGGGTTTACTCCTTTTCGTGGGTTCTACCCACAAACAAATGACCCGGCAAACATCCCTTTTTCATTAAAAACATTCCACTCAGGTACAGTCCATAGGGAATGAAAAACATGAATAATGGGATTACAAGTTTTAAATTCAGCTAAGGCCCGAAGGCTTACAAACTAAAAAGAGATAAGGTGCCCGTAATCCCTTTCTTGTCCCTCTCCTCAGGAGGCGGGTCAAGGAGACAAAAAGGGCAAAAGGGGCGCCTAGGCGAGCTACGGGCGGCATAAGACACATATAGAACATCTCGGTGGCCGTCCGAGGGCTGGATGGTGATGGCAGCGCCGGAAGGAGAGCTCGAAGACGAGGCAGCAGGACGCCAGCACGCGTCAAAGGCATCGGTGCCCGCCGCCCGCCCTCTTCCTCTTTCGCAGCCCCCCAACGCCAGCCGCCCAAGGAGACGACCCCGAGAAGTCCAGGGAGCCGGCGACGCAGATGATAGGGTCGCCGGTGCCGCACGGAGCGGCACCCGACGCCTAATCGGACCCGTCATCCTGCCGCCTACTACCCTCGCCGTCGCTGCCGCTGTCCTCCTTGTCACTCCCGCCCGAGGAGGAGTCTTCACTATCAGAAGAGCTCTCCACGCAGCACCTTGCGCGGGTCCCAAAGCACCCGAAGACCTTGACGGAGAGAAGGCCACCCTCCACCAGCTTAAAATGGAGAGTGAGCCCCTCCGTCAAGCGGTGGATGTGGGCGAACGTCTTCCATCCCCGACGAAGATACATCACGTGAGGGGCGGGGAAGTCGACGCGAGCCCGCGTGCCACTGATCCCGCAGCCCCTCATGCGCAGCCACAACGACTCCGGCGGATCCAGCTCCATCTCCCGCGTGAATGGAGTCGGGAGACGAAGGCGACAGCGAGGCGGCCGGCGCAGCCTGACAAAGAACTCGCAAGGGTCGTCCCCAACGTGGCCCTCCATGGGGGGAGGAACTGCCGGCGGAGGCGAGGCCGGCGTGCCGCCCCGTCCTCCTCTTCCCCGAGCGCCTTGGCCTCGCCCACGGCCTCGCCCCCTCCCCCTTCCCCTCGCGGCTGGCTCTGCCGCCGCGGGTGCGGGAGAAGGAAGGACGCGTTGTCGAGCGGCGACCCTCGCCGCCACCGTTGAAGGACCAGGATTCCCTCTCTCCATGAAGGATGGGAGGGGGGAGCAGAAGTTGAAGGAAGGAGGAGATAAAGGAATGCGGGACGCCATCCCCCCTGTTCTTTATAAAGAAACGGGGTGGGGGCTCGTCCTCCCCACTCAGCCAATCAAGACGCGGAAGGCGCAGGGAACTGGAACCGACCCGCCGCCCCAGCCCGCGATGGCCCGGTTTCCCGCCTCCACCGTTCGCCACCCCAAGCGCATGAGAGCCACGTGGCGGGCGTGCAGGACCGAGGCGATGGGTGAGGCGACCTCTCCCCATCCCGTGATCATGGGGAGTGGACGCTTTGAAGACCACGCCTCGGCCCCGTTCAGTAAATGGGTCGCGCCTCCATGCCTCCCTCCGTTTATGGGGAAGGCGCGAACCGCCCCCCTTTACTACGACGTGACGCATGCATGCAGAGCTCAGCCCCACGCATGCCGCCCACGTCACACACGCCTCCCCACGCCGCGCCACGCATGGGAAGCATGGGAAGCGCAGTGCACGAAGAACCTTACCGCGGTAAAAACCGCCCCGCCTGCCCGTGCACCGTTTTTGGGCCTAGCCCAACGACGCGATTGCGCTTATGTGTGGCCCAGGCCCGGGGGCTCCTGTCGGTGTACAAAAAGAGGGGTACACTTTTTGTACCCCTAAAACTATGCACGGGCAGTCTGAGACACGGGCACCACCACACTGAGCGAGGCAAGGGAGGTGAGCCAAGGTAAGGCCGAAGGTCAAGAGAAGTAGAACGACGCCAAGACCAAGACCACAAAGAGCAAAGGGGACGAAGCGGACCCCCCCGGCAAGATCCTTGCCGGGAGGCGGTTTTAGCAAACCCAACAAGACCCTTGCCGTGGCAGCTCGCCCCACGCCCACGGAGTGAGTCACCCTTGAGTCCACTGCCCCCATGGGACAAGGATTTGGGAGACATCCCCGTGGTGGCGCAGATCTTTGTGAAGGCATTCAAGATCAGATACACCCTTTAGGAGATGATGATCCTTGGCGGGATCCCAGCCAAGGAGGACCACAAGGCCCCCGGCAAGAGCCTTGCCGGGGATGACAGCAGGCGCCACGGCAAGACCCTTGCCGGGGTCCCGGCAAGACCCTTGCCAAGAACACCCAAAGGGCCACCATCAGGCCCACGCCAGTCAAACCTCCACCGCCGTTCGCATGCAGCTGCCGACCCAACCAGCTGGGCAGGCACCTGCATGGTGGCATGCAGATCTTCGTGGAGACCTACCACTGCGCCACCTCAGCTGCCTGCCTGCCTACATGGCACCGCGGGCGCCACTGGCCAGGGTGCGTGTCAACATGAGAGGGAGCGGCGACGGACAAGATAGGGCTCTCCCCCATCCCCGATAAAGCAAGGACACCTAGGCAAGACGCATTAAATGCGCCTTGTCATGTAATGCGAGGGATAACCTCACATCACTGTATCCTTTCCACCTCCTCTGTGCCACTGTGGTTACCCCTTATCCTATAAAAGGAGGCCCGAGGCGACCAGGAGAAGGATTCGGCTTTTTGGAGCTCCTCACGCCCCATAGCTAGCTCAAGAACACTGATATACAATCCACCAAAGCAGGAGTAGGGTTTTACTCATCCTCGCGGCCCGAATCTGGGTCAATGAACCGTGTGCTATCTGTTTGATCCGCTCTTCTCACGACCCCGCGCCCCGCAACCGTAGTAGGGATTCTTGTGATCCCATAGGTGTCGTTCCCACCGACACCCCCCCGCCCCCGTATATAAAGGAGCAAGGGGGATGCCGACCGGCCTGGGTGCGCCCCAAGGCGGGGAGGAATCCTCCTCCTAGTAGGAGTAGGATTCATCCTTTCCTAGTCCTACTAGGAAGGGGGAAGGGGGAGGGAAAGAGAGGGAGAGGGAGAGGGAAAGAGGGGCCGCGGCCCCCACCCCTAGTACAATTCGGACTCCTCATGGGAGGGGGCGGGCCACCTCATGGGCTGCAACCCTCTCTCTCCCCTCAGGCCCACTAAGGCCCAATACTTCCCCGGGGGGTTTCGGCAACCCCTCCAGCACTCCGGTTTTCTCAGAAACCATCCGGAACACTTCTTGTGTCCGAATATAGCCGTCCAATATATCAATATTTACGTCTCGACCATTTCAAGACTCCTCGTCATGTCCGTGATCACATCCGGGACTTCGAACTACCTTCGGTACATCAAAACACATAAACTCATAATATCGATCGTCATCAAACTTTAAGCGTGCGGACCCTACGGGTTCGAGAACTATGTAGACATGACCGAGACTCGTCTCTAGTCAATAACTAATAGCCTAACCTGGATGCTCATATTGGTTCCTACATATTCTATGAAGATCTTTATCGGTCAAACCGCATAACAACATACGTTGTTCCCTTTGTCATCGGTATGTTACTTGCCTAAGATTCGATCGTCGGTATCCTCATACATAGTTCAATCTCGTTACCGGCAAGTCTCTTTACTCATTCCGCAATACATCATCCCGCAACTAACTCATTAGTCACAATGCTTGCAAGGCTTATAGTGATGTGCATTACCGAGAGGGCCCAGAGATACCTCTCCGACAATCGGAGTGACAAATCCTAATCTCGATCTATGCCAACTCAACAAGCACCATCGGAGACACCTGTAGAGCACCTTTATAATCACCCAGTTACGTTGTGACGTTTGGTAGCACACAAAGTGTTCCTCCGATACTTGGTAGTTGCATAATCTCATAGTCATAGGAACATGTATAAGTCATGAAGAAAGCAATAGCAACAAACTAAACGATCATCGTTCTAAGCTAACGGATGGGTCAAGTCAATCACATCATTCTCTAATGATGTGATCCCGTTAATCAAATGACAACTCATGTCTATGGTTAGGAAACATAACCATCATAGATTCAAGGAGCTAGTCAAGTAGAGGCAAACCGGTGACACTCTGTTTGTCTATGTATTCGCACATGTACTAAGTTTCCGATTAATACAACTCTAGCATGAATAATAAACTTTTATCATGATATAAGGAAATATAAATAACAACTTTATTATTGCATCTAGGGCATATTTCCTTCAGTCTCCCACTTGCACTAGAGTCAATAATCTAGATTACATAGTAATGATTCTAACACACATGGAGTCTTGGTGCTGATCATGTTTTGCTCGTGAGAGAGGCTTAGTCAACGGGTTTGCAACATTTAGATCCGCATGTATCTTGCAAATCTCTATGTATCCCTCCTTGACTTGATCACTGATGGAATTGAAGCGTCTCTTGATGTGCTTGGTTCTTTTGTGAAATATGGATTCCTTTGCCAAGGCAATTGCACCAGTATTGTCACAATAGATTATCATTGGACCCAATGCACTAGGTATGACACCTAGATCGGATATGAACTCCTTCATCCAGACTCCTTCATTTGCTGCTTCCAAAGCAGCTATGTACCCCTCTTCACATGTAGATCCCGCCACGACACTTTTCTTAGAACTGCACCAACTGACAGCTCCACCGTTCAATAAAAATATGTATCCAGTTTGTGACTTAGAGTCATCCGGATCAGTGTCAAAGCTTGCATCGACGTAACCATTTACGACGAGCTCTTTGTCACCTCCATAGTTCAATCTCATTACCGACAAGTCTCTTTACTCGTCTCATAATGCAACATCCCGCAACTAACTCATTAGTCACATTGCTTGCAAGGCTTATAGTTCTGTGCATTACTGAGAGGGCCCAAAGATACCTCTCCAAGAATCAGATTGACAAATCCTAATCTCGATCTATGCCAACTCAACAAACTCCATCGGAGACACCTGTAGAGCATCTTTATAATCACCTAGTTATGTTGTGATGTTTGATAGCACACTAAGTATTCCTCCGGTATTCGGGAGTTGCATAATCTCATAGTCATAGGAACATGTATAAGTTATGGAGAAAGCAATAGCAATAAAATAAACGATCATAGTGCTAAGCTAACAGATGGGTCATGTCAATCACATCATTCTCTAATGATGTGATCCCGTTTATCAAATGACAACTGATGTCTGTGGTTAGGAAACTTAACCATCTTTGATTAACGAGCTAGTCAAGTAGAGGCATACTAGTGACACTCTGATTGTCTATGTATTCACATATGTACTAAGTTTCCGGTTAATAAAATTCTAGCATGAATAATAAACATTTATCATGATATAAGGAAATATAAATAACAACTTTATTATTGCCTCTAGGGCATATTTCCTTAAGTCTCCCACTTGCACTAGAGTCAATAATCTAGATTACATTGTAATGATTCTAACACCCATGGAGTCTTGGTGTTGATCATGTTTTGCTCGTGAGAGAGGCTTAGTCAATGGGTGTGCAACATTCAGATCCGTATGTATCTTGCAAATCTCTATTTCTCCCTCCTTGACTTGATCACGGATGGAATTGAAGCGTCTCTTGATGTGCTTGGTTCTCTTGTGAAATCTGGATTCCTTTGCCAAGGCAATTGCACCAGTATTGTCACAAAAGATTTTCATTGGACCCGACGCACTAGGTATGACACCTAGATAGGATATGAACTCCTTCATCTAGACTCCTTCATTTGCTGCTTCCGAAGCAGCTATGTATTCCGCTTCACACGTAGATCCCACCACGACGCTCTTCTTAGAACTGCACCAACTGACAGCTCCACCATTCAATAAAAATATGCATCCGGTTTGTGACTTAGAGTCATCCGGATCAGTGTCAAAGCTTGCATTGACGTAACTATTTACGACGAGCTCTTTGTCACCTCCATAAATGAGAAACATATGCTTAGTCCTTTTCAGGTATTTTAGGATGTTCTTGACCGTTGTCCAGTGATCCACTCCTGGATTACTTTGGTACCTCCCTGCTAAACTAATAGCAAGGCACACATCAGGTCTGGTACACAGCATTGCATACATGATAGAACCTATGGCCGAAGCATAGGGAATGACTTTCATTTTCTCTCTATCTTCTGCAGTGGTCGGGCATTGAGTCTGAATCAACTTCACGCCTTGTAACACAGGCAAGAACCCTTTCTTTGCTTGATCCATTTTGAACTTCTTCAAAACTTTACCAAGGTATGTGCTTTGTGAAAGTCCAATTAAGCATCTTGATCTATCTCTATAGATCTTGATGCCCAATATATAAGCAGCTTCACCGAGGTCTTTCATTGAAAAATTCTTATTCAAGTATCCTTTTATGTTATTCAGAAATTCAGTATCATTTCCAATCAACAATATGACATCCACATATAATATCATAAATGCTACAGAGCTCCCACTCACTTTCTTGTAAATACAGGCTTCTCCAAAAGTCTGTATAAAACCATATGCTTTGATCACACTATCAAAGCGTATATTCCAACTCCGAGATGCTTGCACCAGTCCATAAATGGATCGCTGGAGCGTACACACTTTGTTGGCACCTTTTGGATCAACAAAACCTTCTGGTTGCATCATATACAACTCTTCTTTAAGATATCCATTAAGGAATGCAGTTTTGACATCCATTTGCCAAATTTCATAATCATAAAATGCGGCAATTGCTAACACGATTCGGACGGACTTAAGCATTGCTAGGTGAGAAGGTCTCATCGTAGTCAACTCCTTGAACTTGTCGAAAACCTTTCTCAACAAGTCGAGCTTTGTAGAAAGTAACATTACCGTCAGTGTTAGTCTTCTTCTTGAAGATCCATTTATTCTTGATGGCTTGCCGATCATCGGGCAAGTCAACCAAAGTCCATACTTTGTTCTCATACATGGATCCCATCTCAAATTTCATGGCCTCAAGCCATTTTGCGGAATCTTGGCTCATCATCGCTTCCTCATAGTTCGTAGGTTTGTCATGGTCAAGTAACATGACCTCCAGAGCAGGATTACCGTACCACTCTGGTGCGGATCTTACTCCGATTGACCTACAAGGTTCGGTAGCAACTTGATCTGAAGTTACATGATTATCATCATTAGCTTCCTCACTAATTGGTGTAGGAGTCATAGGAATAGATTTCTGTGATGAACTACTTTCCAATAAGGGAGCAGGTATAGTTTCCTCATCAAGTTCTACTTTCCTCCCACTCACTTCTTTCGAGAGAAACTCCTTCTCTAGAAAGGATCCATTCATAGCAACGAATGTCTTGCCTTCGGATCTGTGATAGAAGGTGTACCCAACAGTCTCCTTTGGGTATCTGATGAAGACACATTTCTTCGATTTGGGTTCGAGCTTATCAGGTTGAAGCCTTTTCACATAAGCATCCCAGCCCCAAACTTTAAGAAATGACAACTTTGGTTTCTTGCCAAACCATAGTTCATAAGGCGTTGTCTCAATGGATTTAGATGGTGCCCTATTTAACGTGAATGCAGTCGTCTCTAAAGCATAACCCCAAAACAATAGCGGTAAATCAATAAGACACATCATAGATCGCACCATATCTAGTAAAGTACGATTACGACGTTTGGACACACCATTACGCTATCCGGGTGGCGTGAGTTGCAAAACTATTCCGCATTGTTTCAAATGAAGACCAAACTCTTAACTCAAATATTCGCCTCCACTATCAGATCATAGAAACTTTACTTTCTTGTTACGATGATTTTCCACTTCACTCTGAAATTCTTAGAACTTTTCAAATGTTTCAGACATATGTTTCATCAAGTAGATATACCCATATCTGCTCAAATCATCTGTGAAGGTAAGAAAAAAACGATACCCGCCGCGAGCCTCAACATTCATCGGACCACATATATTAGTACGTATGATTTCCAACAAATCTGTTGCTCGCTCCATAGTTCCGGAGAACGGCGTTTTAGTCATCTTGCCCATGAGGCATGGTTCGCAAGTACCAAGTGATTCATAATCAAGTGATTCCAAAAGTCCATCAGAATGGAGTTTCTTCATGTGCTTTACACCAATGTGACCTGAACGGTAGTGCCACAAATATGTTGCACTATCATTATCAACTCTGCATCTTTTAGCTTCAATATTATGAATATGTGTATCACTACTATCTAGATTCATCAAAAATAGACCACTCTTCAAGGGTGCATGACCATAAAAGATATTACTCATATAAATAGAACAACCATTATTCTCAGATTTAAATGAATAACCGTCTCGCATCAAACAAGATCCAGATATAATGTTCATGCTCAACTGGCATCAAATAACAATTATTTAGGTCTAAAATTAATCCCGAAGGTAGATGTAGAGGTAGAGTGCCGACCGCGGTCACATCGACTTTGGAACCATTTCCCACGTGCATCGTCACCTCGTCCTTAGCCAATCTTTGCTTAATCTGTAGCCCCTATTTCGAGTTGCAAATATTAGCAACAGAACTAGTATCAAATACCCAGGTGCTACTGTGAGCATTAGTAAGGTACACATCAATAACATGTATATCACATATACCTTTGTTCACCTTGCCATCCTTCTTATCCGCCAAATACTTGGGGCAGTTCCGCTTCCAGTGACCAGTCCCTTTGCAGTAGAAGCACTCAGGTTTACGTCCAGACTTGGGCTTCTTTACTTGAGCAGCAACTTGCTTGCCGTTCTTATTGAAGTTCCCCTTCTTCCCTTTACCCTTTTTCTTGAAACTGGCGGTCTTGTTGACCATCAATGCTTGATGCTCCTTCTTGATTTCTACCTCCGCAGCCTTTAGCATTGCGAAGAGCTCAGGAATCGTCTTATCCATCCCTTGCATATTATAGTTCATCATGAAGCTCTTGTAGCTTGGTGACAGTGATTGAAGAACTCTGTCAATGACACTATCAACAGGAAGATTAACTCCCAGTTGAGTTAAGTGGTTGTGGTACCCAGACATTCTGAGTATATGTTCACTGACAGAAGTATTCTCCTCCATCTTGCAGCTGTAGAACTTATTAGAGACTTCATATCTCTCAATATGGGCATTTGCTTGAAATATTAACTTCAACTCCTAGAACATCTCATATGCTCCATGACGTTCAAAACATCGTTGAAGTCCCGGTTCTAAGCCGTAAAGCATGGTACACTGAACTATCGAGTAGTCATCAGCTTTGCTCTGCCAAACGTTCATAACATCCGGTGTTGCTCCTGCAGCGGGTTTGGGACCTAGCAGTGCTTCCAGGACGTAATTCTTATGTGCAGCAATGAGGATAATCCTCAAGTTACGGACCCAGTCCGTGTAATTGCTACCATCATCTTTCAACTTTTCTTTCTCAAGGAACGCATTAAAATTCAATGGGACAACAACACTGGCCATCTATCTACAACAACATAGACATGCAAAATACTATCAGGTACTAAGTTCATGATAAATTAAAGTTCAATTAATCATATTACTTAAGAACTCCCACTTAGATAGACATCCCTCTAATCATCTAAGTGAGCATGTGATCCATATCAACTAAACCATGTCTGATCATCACGTGAGATGGAGTAGTTTTCAATGGTGAACATCACTATGTTGATCATATCTACTATATGATTCATGCTCGACCTTTCGGTCTCAGTGTTCCGAGGCCATATCTGCATATGCTAGGCTCGTCGAGTGTAAACCGAGTATTTTGCGTGTGCAAAACTGGCTTGCACCTGTTGTATGTGAGCGTAGAGCTTATCACACCCGATCATCACGTGGTGTCTCGGCACGACAAACTTTCGCAACGGTGCATACTCAGGGAGAACACTTATACCTTGAAATTTAGTGAGAGATCATCTTATAATGCTACTGTCGATCTAAGCAAAATAAGATGCATAAAAGATAAACATCACATGCAATCAATATAAGTGATATGATATGGCCATCATCATCTTGTGCATGTGATCTTCATCTCCAAAGCACCGTCATGATCACCATCATCACCGGCTTGACACCTTGATCTCCATCGAAGCATCATTGTCTTCACACCAAATATTGCTTCCACGAATATTGCTACCGCTTAGTGATAAAGTAAAGCAATTACATGGCAATTGCATTTCATACAATAAAGCGACAACCATATGGCTCATGCCAGTTGCCGATAACTATGTTACAAAACATGAACATCTCATACAATAAAGTTTAGCGTCATGTCTTGACCATATCACATCACAACATGCCCTGCAAAAACAAGTTAGACGTCCTCTACTTTGTTGTTGCAAGTTTTACGGGGCTGCTACGGGCTGAACAAGAACCGTTCTTACCTACGCATCAAAAACCACAAGGCGGTATAGTGATTGCTTTTTGATCTTCAGAAAGAACCCTATTCATTGAATCCGATTCAACTAAAGCTGGAGAGACAGACACCCACTAGCCACCTGTGTGCAAAGCACGTCGGTAGAACCAGTCTCGCGTAAGCGTACGCGTAATGTCGGTCTGGGCCGCTTCATCTAACAATGCCGCTGAATCAAGAATCAAATAGTGGTGGCAAGCAATATGTATATACCCACGCCCACAACTCCTTTGTGTTCTACTCGTGCATATAACATCTACGCATAAACCTGGCTCTGATACCACTGTTGGGGAACGTACTAATTTCAAAATATTTCCTACGCACACGCAAGATCATAGTGATGCACAGCAACAAGAGGGGAGAGTATCGTCCACATACCCTCGTAGACCGTAAGCGAAAGTGTTATGAGAACGCGGTTGATGTAGTCGTACGTCTTCACGATCCGACCGATCCAATTAATGAACGCACGACACCTCCGAGTTCAGCACACGTTCAGCTCGATGATGTCTCACGAACTCCGATCCAGCAGAGCTTCACGGGAGAGTTCCGTCAGCACGACGGCGTGATGACGGTGATGATGTTGCTATCGACGTAGGGCTTCGCCTAAGCACCGCTATGATTTGATCGAGGTGGATTATGGTGGAGGGGGGCACCGCACACGGCTTGGAACAATTAACTTGTGTGTCTATGGGTGCCCCACCCCGCCCCCGTATATAAAGGAGCAAGCGGGGAGGCCGGCCGGCCTTGGTGCGCCCCAAGGAGAGGAGGAATCCTCCTCCTAGTAGGAGTAGGATTCATCCTTTCCTAGTCCTACTAGGAAGGGGGAAGGAAAGAGAGGGAGATGGAGAGGGAAAGAGGGGCCGCGCCCCCCTCCCCTAGTCCAATTCGGACTCCTCATGGGAGGGGGCGCGCCACCTCATGGGATGCAGCCCTCTCTCTCCCCTCAGGCCCACTAAGGCCCAATACTTCCCCGGGGGGTTCCGGTAACCCCTCTGGCACTCCGGTTTTCTCCGAAACCATCCGGAACACTTCCGATGTCCGAATATAGCCGTCCAATATATCAATCTTTATGTCTCAACCATTTCGAGACACCTCTCCATGTCCGTTGTCACATCTCGGACTCCGAACTACCTTCGGTACATCAAAACACATAAACTCATAATACCGATTGCCACCGAACTTTAAGCGTGCGGACCCTACGGGTTCGAGAACTATGTAGACATGACCGAGACTCGTCTCCGGTTAATAACCAACAGCGGAACCTGGATGCTCATATTGGTTTCTACATATTCTACGAAGATCTTTATCGGTCAAACCGCATAACAACATACGTTGTTCCCTTTGTCATCGGTATGTTACTTGCCTGAGATTCGGTCGTCGTTATCCTCATACCTAGTTCAATCTCGTTATCGGCAAGTCTCTTTACTCGTTTCGTAATACATCATCTCGCAACTAACTCATTAGTCACAATGCTTGCAAGGCTTATAGTGATGTGCATTACCAAGAGGGCCCAGAGATACCTCTCCGACAATCGGAGTGACAAATCCTAATCTCGATCTATGCCAACTCAACATGCACCATCGGAGACACCTGTAGAGCACCTTTATAATCACCTAGTTACGTTGTGACGTTTGGTAGCACACAAAGTGTTCCTCTGGTACTTGGGAGTTGCATAATCTCATAGTCATAGGAACATGTATACGTCATGAAGAAAGCAATAGCAACAAACTAAATGATCATCGTGGTAAGCTAACGGATGGGTCAAGTCAATCACATCATTTTCTAATGATGTGATCCCGTTAATCAAATGACAACTCATGTCTATGGTTAGGAAACATAACCATCATTGATTCAACAAGCTAGTCAAGTAGAGGCAAACTAGTGACACTCTGTTTGTCTATGTATTCACACATGTACTAAGTTTCCGGTTAATACAATTCTGGCATGAATAATAAACATTTATCATGATATAAGGAAATATAAATAACAACTTTACTATTGCCTCTAGGGCATATTTCCTTCACCCTACGCATGCATCTGTTAGGATCACGGAAAAGCGGTGGCAACAACACATGATTGACTTTGATGGTGGTACTTCCCAAGTACCCGGTCCCGAGCACTATGATGAAAACCTGAGCTTCACCCGAATTGGTTATACCTGGCAATGGCGATGTTTTTGCATCGTTACCTTGTTCAAGGCATTACTCGGATATGCTGATACTAGTTCTTCAAGATGAAAACCTAGATTATGGCCTTTGGTTGTTGGATGCGGTGACGACGACGCTTGAGCGACCCTCTTTTACTGAAGGTGTTGCCATTGAAGAATCTCATTATACGTCCTTGTGGTGTTATGATGTGATTATTGCGGATATGGTCATTGATGTAGTTTGTCGATTGCGGATTTGATCGCTTCGCTTTTGTCCCTCTCGCTTAAACATAGCTTTGGTATTATATTACTTTGTTATTTCCTGGTGTTCTTTTGTGTGTGTGCATCCTACCTACGCAGATGACAGGTGTGTGTTCCTTATGTTTATATCCACTCGATGCTTCATTTTGAGTAAATAAAAGCCATGCTTTGTTGAAAAACAAACACTGAGCTATATATTTTGAATATTCCAGCCAAAATCGTTTCTACCAAGATAGTCAAAGTTTCAAAATCGTCTGGAGCAACCAAAAGTTGTATAAAATGAAGCTTCCTTTGAACCAAAGGGAAACGGCTCTTGTATACATTCTAAAGATCATATTTTTATAGATAGTACCCCATAGGGGTTGGGTGTGCGTGTGTGTGTTCATAGACACTGGTGCTCGCATTTTCCTGAATCTATCCCGTAACCCTTAGTTGCGAAAAATAGCACGCATGGGCAACCGAATTAGATATACATTATCAACAAAAATCAAGTCTAATTCTCACAGTCTAAATGATACTAATCTGGATACTCTGAGACACATGATTTTGTTTGATTTTCTTATCCTATGGTATCCCGCAAAAAAAGTTGCTAGGTAAAGCATCATAATTAACCTAACTTTATATAAAAGGTAGAATGAGCAAAAAATTGCTACGCTCGGGACTACTAACAGCGTTATAGGGGTGAGTGTGTACGTGTTGGCACTGGTGCTCGCATTTTCCTAAATTTATTTCAGACTCCTCGGATAGTGTTATAGGGGTAAGATGTGTGTGCGTGCGTTCATAGGAGCGAATGTATTTGAGCATCAACATCGTACTTTGTTGGCACTAGTGCTCACATTTTCTTGAATTTATTTCATGCTCTCTGTTGACATTCTTTTGGTGGGAGGAGATGTTACCGTCGACTATGAAGACGTTTATTATGACTTCATTAATCTCAAGATGTTATGCCAGCTCAGTATCTCGAAGATTCTCAGATGGGGTACACGTGCGTGGTTTATAAGGATAAGCATATGTGCGTATATGTGAGCATCTGTGTTGTACTGTGTTAAATAACGGTAGCAAACACAAAAGAAAAAGCCTTGTAGTAACTAATTAAAAACTAACACGCGTCAGCTTCAAATTCACTCACACCAAGTACTAAAAAAGCATGGCAAGGGGGCTAGCTTACTAGCTTTTATTCTTTTATATATGACGACATGCATGACTTGATTATGTGGCATGATTGCATGAAAAGTAAAAATAGGCAGTAGGTTGCAACTATTTAAGAATAGAAGATCGGGTTGCCAAGGTGTCGATTCCGCACCTCCTCCCACAATCAATCTGTGACCAACCAATCATGGACTGTTAGAGATGGGTGAGCTTCTCCCTCCCACACATTCCTCCTGCATCGCTCCCACAAGCGACCGAGAGGGAAAACCCTAGCCGCTGTCAGACCAGGCCCCCCTCTCCTCGCCATCGCCTGGGTGCATCACCGGGCAAAGCCCGACCGACATGGGCAGCAGTGGGGCTTCCCCCCTCGCTCGGCGTTGGTGCTCGCGGAATATACCATGCGACGACGGCAACGCGCTGACGCGGGGCGTGGCGGCGTGACGCCGGGCATCAGCGTGGGTCGTGGATGTCGAGATCCGGCGCGGGGGACTGCATGGTGTGGACTTCCATGACAGCGGCATCTCTAGTGCGGCCAGATGCAGGCGACAGGTGCGCCGACGACGGACTTGCGGCAATGAGAGGCTCGTCCGCTGACTAGATTCAGCCGGATTTGGGGCCAGGGGGCGGCCTGCAGTGCGGGGGGTGGAGAACTGGCTGGGGCTCTGCTGGACGGTGGCCGACAGGTGCTCCGGTGGTGGACGCGGTGGTTGGTCCCGTGTTGGCGGCGCGGGTGGTGGTCCGGACCGGCGGCGGCTGTGCTGCTCATGGGGCCAAGGGTTGTAGATGGCCTAGGTTGGCGGTGTCCGAGGTGATTGTCTGGTGGCATGGGCTGTGGGACGGCTTGGACCGTGGTCGGTGGCCGCCTTCGTGCTTCAGTGGGGGTGGCTACGGCGTGGTGCACTACTAGGAAAATGCTTATAGATAGAATTTTACCAGTAGCGTTTGTTTATGACCCCACGCTACTAGTAGTTAGTAGTAGCACTGGGTAGAAAGCGCGCTACTAGTATGTGTTAGCAGCAACGCTTGTTACCTAGCCCCACGCTACTGCTAAGTGTAACACACCACACCCCTTTGTTAATAAATATTAGCAGCGCTGGTAGTCCAACCGACGCTACTGTTAGTTTTGGATCTATAGCGCCTGCTTAGTGATACGTCTCCGTCGTATCTACTTTTCCAAACACTTTTGCCCTTGTTTTGGACTCTAACTTGCATGGTTTCAATGGAACTAACCCGGACTGACGCTGTTCTCAGCAGAATTGCCATGGTGTTATTTATGTGCAGAAACAAAAGTTCTCGGAATGACCTGAAACTCCACGGAGTGTATTTTTGGAAATAATAAAAAATACTGGCAAAAGATCAAGGCCAGGGGGCCCACACCCTAGCCACGAGGGTGGGGGCGCGCCTGCCCCCCTGGGCGCGCCCCCCTACCTCCTGGGCACCCTGGAGCTCCTCCGACCTCAACTCCAACTCTATATATTCGTGTTCGGAGAGAAAAAAATCAGGGAGAAAGATTCATCGCGTTTTACGATAAGGAGCCGCCGCCAAGCCCTAAACTCTCTCGGGAGGGCTGATCTGGAGTCCGTTCGGGGCTCCGGAGAGGGGAATTCGTCACCATCGTCATCATCAACCATCCTCCATCACCAATTTCATGATGCTCACCGCCGTGCGTGAGTAATTTCATCGTAGGCTTGCTGGACGGTGATGGGTTGGATGACATTTATCATGTAATCGAGTTAGTTTTGTTAGGGTTTGATCCCTAGTATCCACTATGTTCTGAGATTGATGTTGCTATGACTTTGCTATGCTTAATGCTTGTCACTAGGGCCTGAGTGCCATGATTTCAGATCTGAACCTATTATGTTTTCATGAATATATGTGAGTTCTTGATCCTATCTTGCAAGTCTATAGTCACCTACTATGTGTTATGATCCGACAACCCCGAAGTGACAATAATCGGGACCACTTCCGGTGATGACCGTAGTTTGAGGAGTTCATGTATTCACTATGTGTTAATGCTTTGGTCCGGTACTCTATTAAAAGGAGGCCTTAATATCCCTTAGTTTCCGCTGGGACCCCGCTGCCACGAGAGGGTAGGACAAAAGATGTCATTCAAGTTCTTTTCCATAAGCACGTATGACTATATTCGGAATACATGCCTACTTACATTGATGAATTGGAGCTAGTTCTGTGTCACCCTATGTTATGACTGTTACATGATGAACCACATCCGACATAATTCTCTATCACCGGTCCATTGCCTATGAGCTTTCCATATATTGTTCTTTTCTTAATTACTTTTCTGTTGCTATTTTTATTATCACTACAAAATACCAAAAACATTACTTTTGCTACCGTTACTTTTGCTACCGTTACCACTACTATCATATTACTTTGCTACTAAATACTTTGCTGCAGATATTAAGTTTCCAGGTGTGGTTGAATTGACAACTCAGCTGCTAATACTTGAGAATATTCTTTGGCTCCCCTTGCGTCGAATCAATAAATTTGGGTTGAATACTCTACCCTCGAAAACTGTTGCGATCCCCTATACTTGTGGGTTATCAAGACTATTTTCTGGCGCCGTTGCCGGGGAGCATAGCTCTATTCTTTGAGTCACTTGGGATTTATATCTTCTTATCATTATGAATAACTTGAGAGATCCAAAAACCAAGATTTATCCCTCAACTACGTACGAGGGGAGGTAAGGAACTGCCGTCTAGCTCTGCACTTGATTCACCTTCTGTTTTGAATAAGCTTGCGACACCTAAACCTGCTTCTGCTATTGATTTTGATATGTCGCATATTATTGATGATGCCACTTCTGCTATGCATGATACTTATGATGAAACTACTTCTATGCCTGATACTACTGTGCCACTTGGTGAATTTCTTGATGAACAACTTGCTAGGGCTAGAGAGAATGAAATTATTGAAACTAATAATACTAATGAAAGTGATTATGAAGGCTCTCCTAATAAATATGAATTACCTGTTGTGCCTGAGGGCTATGTTATGGATGAAGAAACTAAAAGAGACTTTCTTGCTTGCAATGATAGAAGTGATCTTAAGAAATTATTAGCTAAGCTAAAACAAAAAAACTCTGAATGCTAGAATGAAATATGATCCTGCTTATGCTACTTCACCTATCTTTGTTACTGATAACGATTATGAATTCTCTGTCAACCCTGAGATAATTACTTTAGTTGAATCTGATCCTTTCTATGGCTATGAATCTGAAACTGTTGTGGCACATCTTACTAAATTAAATGATATAGCTACCCTGTTGACTAATGATGAGAGAACTCGCTACTTTTATATCCTTAAAATATTTACATTCTCATTAAAGTGTGATGCTAAGATATGGTTTAATTCTCTTGATCCTGGTTGTGTGCGTAGTCCCCAGGATATGATTTATTACTTCTCTGCTAAATATTTCCCTGCTCATAAGAAACAAGCTGCCTTAAGGGATATATATAATTTTGTGCAAATTGAATAAGAGAGTCTCCCACAAGCTTGGGGGAGGCTTCTCCAATTACTTAATGCTTTGCCTGATCATCCTCTTAAGAAAAATGAAATACTTGATATCTTTTATAATGGACTAACCGATGCTTCCAGAGATTACCTGGATAGTTGTGCTGGTTCTGTTTTTAGGGAAAGAACACCGGATGAAGCTAAAATTTTATTGAATAATATGTTGACAAATGAAAATAATTGGACACTTCCTGAGCCAGCCGCTGAGCCTATCCCTAAACCAACTCCGAAGAAAAGGGGTGTTCTATTTCTCAGTCCTGAAGATATGCAAGAGGCAAAGAAATCCATGAAAGAAAAGGGTATTAAAGCTGAAGATGTTAAGAATTTACCTCCTATTGAAGAAATACATGGTCTTAATTTACCGCCTGTTGAAGAAATATATGATTTTAATCCATCACCTATTGAAGGAACGCATGGTCTTGATAACTTGACACAGGTAGTAAAGGTAAATTCCCTCTATAAATATGATAAAGCTGAAATTCCATTTACTAAGTTTGCTAGCCCATTCTTAGATGAGTTTGATAAATTTATGGTTAAGCAAGAAGACTTCAATGCTTATTTTGGTAGAGAATTAAAATGCAGTGCTGATATGCTTGAACACTTGGGTGATTATATGGCTAATGTCAAAGGTGAACTTAAACTTATTAGTAAACATGCTTCTATGGTTACCACTCAAGTAGAACAAGTACTTAAAGCTCAAAATGGTTTGCTCAATGAATTCAATAGTAAGAATAATGACTATGCTGTTAGAGTAGCTACTAGAACTGGTAAAATGACTCAGGAACCTTTGTATCCTGAAGGCTACCCTAAGAGAATTGAGCAAGATTCTCAGAGAAATAATATAGATGCACCTAGTCCTTCTAAAAGGAAGAAAAAGAAAAAATGATAGGACTTTGCACGCTTCTAGTGAACCTGTTATTGACACACCTGAGAATCCAAATGATATTTCTATTTATGATGCTGAAAGACAATCTGGTAATGAACCTGAAACTAGTGATAATGTTAATGATGATGTTCATGTTGATGCTCAACCTAGTAATGATAATGATATAGAAATTGAACCCGCTGTTGATCTTGATAACCCACAATCAAAGAATCAACGTTATGATAAGAGAGACTTTGTTGCTAGGAAACATGGTAAAGAAAGAGAACCATGGGTTCAAAAACCCATGCCTTTTCCTCCCAAACCATCGAAGAAGAAGGATGATGAGGATTTTGAGCGCTTTGCTGAAATGATTAGACCTATCTTTTTGCGTATGCGATTAACTGATATGCTCAAAATGAATCCTTATGCCAAGTACATGAAAGAAATTGTTACTAATAAAAGGAAGATACTGGAAGCTGAAATTTCCACCATGCTTGCTAATTAAACTTTTAAGGGTGGAATACCTAAGAAGTTAGGAGATCCAGGAGTACCCACTATACCATGCTCCATTAAAAGAAATTATGTTAAAACTGCTTTATGTGATCTTGGAGCCGGTGTTAGTGTTATGCCTCTCTCTTTATATCGTAGACTTGATTTGAATAAATTGACACCTACTGAAATATATTTGCAAATGGATGATAAATCAACTGCTATACCTGTCGGTATTTGTGAGGATGTGCCTGTTGTGGTTGCAAACGTTACTATTTTAACGGACTTTGTTATTCTTGATATTCCCGAGGACGATAGTATGTCTATTATTCTTGGAAGACCTTTTTTGAATACTGCGGGGGCTGTTATTGATTGTACCAAAGGCAATGTCACTTTTCATGTTAATGGTAATGAGCATACGATACACTTTCCGAGGAAACAACCTCAAGTCCACAGTACCAATTCTATTGGAAAAATTCCATTGATTATTTTTGGAGGTTTTGAATTTCCTCTTCCTACTATCAAGAAGAAATATGATATTCTTATTGTTGGGGATGTACATATCCCCGTTGAGGTAACCTAGTGTTATTTGAAAATTCTCCGGTTCCATGTTATTTGGAATGAGTTTGTTAACAAGACTTGATCAACCTTGTTAATGGATTCCTTTTGATGATCATGAGATGGATGAATTTAGAAAACACAACTCTCTGTACCCTCTTTTTACTTTCTGTTATTTATATTAAATAAAATAAAAATAGTATTTTCTGTCTGTTATCTGAATTATCCGTGCAATATAAAAATACCTCGAAAATAAAAGTTCTCCAAATGCCCTGAAATTTAAATATGATTTTTTCTGGAATATTTGAGAATATTTGGGACTGAGAACACAGCAGGGGGGCATCCACCTGGCCACGAGGGTGGAGGGCGCGCCCCTTGCCTCGTGGGCCCACGGTGGCCCTCCTCCACTTATTCCTGCACCCACACACTCCTTCTTCCTCCCACAAACACCATTATCCAACTCAAGCATGAGTTCTAGCTCATTTTGCTGCAATTTTCGATCTCCTTGCTCAAAGCACCTCTCACAAAACTGCTTTGGGGGATTTTTCCTTGGTATATAACTCCTCCATTGGTCCAATTAGTTTTTGTTCTAGTGCTTTATTCATTGCAAATTTGTGCTGCCTAGGTGACCATGTTCTTGAGCTTGCATTTCAAATTTATGTGGTTCCAAGTAGTTTTGATGCATGATATAGGCTCTAGGCACTTGTAGGAGTAGTTGCTATCAATTTTGTTGAGTTTGGTTCACTTTTATTTGAAGTTACTAAAAATTTCAGAATGTTTTAGAAAATAATGAAGAGATTTTTTAGGGGCTCATCGAGCTGAAGCTCGAAGGAAAAGCAAAATGAAGAAGCAAAGAGGCCCAAATATAATATGCCTCGCATCGCGGAGGTTCGGCCGTGTGAATGGCCATGTGATGATTTCTTGAGAGCAGCCGGGATTTATGATGATTTTTATGAATTGGCTGAGAATGCAGGCCTCACCGCCTTCCTCCACGACCAGCGTGAACAGTATCTCTTACTCACCAATATCTTTGTGCAAAACTTTCATTTCCATGCTAGGAGCTCACCACCTACGGTGGAGTTTTATTTATATGATGAGCATAAGGACATGTCACTTAGTGATTTTTGTCGGGTTTGTTTGATCCCTTTCGAGGGCATCATAGAGGAACCACATCGCGGCAATGTGGATGGGTTTATTGATATCATCACTGTAGGGGAAACGAGGAAGGTTTCCGATGCACAAACTACTAGCATACACTTTCCTGTTCTACGTTACTTTGCTATATTTGCTAGTAGATTCTTAATTGGGCGCGGAAACTATGGAGACCTGAGTGCCCCTGATATTGTTATTTTGTGCCATGCCTTATTTTGTGATGATACATTCAGCATGGATGCTATAATTGCAAAGCGGTTAAATCTTAACCGTACTAAGGGCCCCGTCTTTGGAGGCATCTTCGCCTCGCGCCTAGCTGCACATTTTAACATACATATTAGGCATTATGAGAAGGAAGAAAAATTGTTGCCTCCTGTTTATTTAGATTATAAGAGTATGGTAGCACATGATTTTATTGTTAAGAATAGGGGAAATGAGCTCAAATACAAATTGTTCTTTGATAAACATCATCCTAAGACTATTACCCTGCCTACTCCTTTCTTGTTTGATTTATCTGCAGGCAAGTACCTTGTTCCGTTGGAGGCTATTCACGCCTACCGGAACCCTACATCAGTCACAGAGCCAGAGTCGGAACCACAAGTTGATCCTCCATGACAGTCTAATTACCAGAGATGATTGGCAACCAGTGGCAATCAGAGTCTTCTTCTTCTCTGTATGACCCAAGCTATTACTACGGATATCCGCCAGGCCAACCGTGGCCATAGATCAACTTAGGCCAAAAGCCTAAGCTTGGGGGAGTACGTATTTCTCACCGACATTACATTCATGTTCACACACTCATTGCTAGATGTCCGTGCTCATACTTTTTCATTGTAATATCCATGCTAGTTTATTTCCTTTTTATGCTTTCTTCTTGTGTGTTTAATAAACCTGAAGAAAAACCAAAAAAATAGTTGTAGCTTTTAATTAGTTTACTTTCCATGCCTGTAGTAGTAATTAAAAAGAAAACCCAAAAAGATTTCATGTTCTTCTTTTTGCTTGTTGGGAGCTTTCCCATGTAAATAGTTCTATTTCTTTTCTTTTCTTTGGGGGTCGATAGGAGAAGACCATGATTAAATTGTTGAAGTGGCTCTTATATGCTTTATTGTTGATCTGACAAAAGAGCCCATATTGCCTTGTCTTCTCCTGTTTATTGAATGCTTGCATATTCCAGCTTAGTCCAATGCACGTGCACTATCATTATTATTCACATCATTCGGTCATGCAAGTGAAAGGCAATTATGACGATATATGATGGACTGATTGACGTGGGAGAAGCTGGTATGAACTCGACCTCTCTTGTTTTTGTAAATATGATTAGTTCATCGTTCCTGATTCAGCCTATTATGAATAAACATGTTTGCGATGACACTTAGAGATCATAGTTTCTTATGCCATGCTTAATTAGCTAGGAGCTTATAATGGTTTACCTTGCGTCCCAACATGCTATTAAAATGGTTGTGTTATGGTATGATAGGGTGGTATCCTATTTTGAACGATTCGAGTGGCTTGACTTGGCACATGTTCACGCATGTAGTTGAAACAAAATCAACATAGCCTCTATGATATTTATGTTCATGGTGCATTGTATCCTACTCATGCTTCCATTCAGTGTTGATTAATTTTAATGCATGTTCATGACTGTTGTCGCTCTCTAGCTGGTCGCTTCCCAGTCTTTTTCTAGCCTTCACCTGTACTAAGCAGGAATACTTCTTGTGCATCCAATCCCATAAACCCCAAAGTTATTCCATATGAGTCCACCATACCTACCTATATGCGGTATCTACTTGCCGTTCCAAGTAAATTTGTATCTGCCAAACTCTAAACCTTCAAATAAATATCCTGTTTTGTATGCTCGAATAGCTCATGTATCAACTAGGGTTGTCCGTATCTTCCATGTTAGGCGGGTTATTCTCAAGAGGAGTGGACTCCGTTCCTCACTCACGAGAAAATGGCTGGTCACCGGGATGCCCATTCCCATGCTTTATGCAAATCAAATCAAAATAATTGCAAACAAAACCCCCCTGGGACTCTTGTTAGTTGGAGGCACTCCTTGTTTCGAGCAAGCCATGGATTGATGCTTGTTGGTGGAGGGGGAGTATAAACTTTACCATTCTGTTTGGGAACCGCCTATAATGTGTGTAGCATGGAAGATATCGCCATCTCATGGTTGTTATGTTGACAATGAAAGTATACTGCTCAAAATATTATTCATCTCTATTTCAAAACCGAGCTCTAGCACCTCTACAAATCCCTGCTTCCCTCTGCGAAGGTCCTATCTATTTTAGTTTTATGTTGAGTCATCATCCTCATATTAAAAAGCACCAGTCGGAGAGCACCACTGTCATTTGCATTCATTACTGTTAGTTTACATTGAGTATGACTTGACTGGATCTCTTTTACCATGAATTACAATGTCTAGTAAGTCCTCGATCTTTAAAGGTGCTCTGCATTTATGTTTTGCGGTCTCAGAAGGGGCTAGCGAGATACCATCTTGTTATATCATATTATGATTGTTTTGAGAAAGTGTTGTCATCCGAGATTTATTATTATTGCTCACTAGTTGATTATGCCATTGATATGAGTAAACATGAGACCTAAGCGTTATTGTGAATATGGTTAGTTTATAATCTTTGCCGAAAAATTGAATGCTGGCTTTACATATTTACAACAACAAGAGCAAACAGAGTTTGTAAAAGTTTTCTTCATCACTTTCAGTTTGTCAACTGAATTGCTTGAGGACAAGCAAAGGTTTAAGCTTGGGGGAGTTGATACGTCTCCGTCGTATCTACTTTTCCAAACACTTCTGCCCTTGTTTTGGACTCTAACTTGCATGATTTGAATGGAACTAACCCGGACTAACGTTGTTTTCAGCAGAATTGACATGGTGTTATTTATGTGCAGAAACAAAAGTTCTCGGAATGACCTGAAACTCCACGGAGCGTATTTTTGGAAATAATAAATAAAATACTGGCAAAAGATCAAGGCCAGGGGGCCCACACCCTAGCCATGAGGGTGGGGGCGCGCCTGCCCCCCTGGGCGCTCCCCCCTACCTCGTGGGCACCCTGGAGCTCCTCCGACCTCAACTCCAACTCTATATATTCGTGTTCGGAGAGAAAAAAATCAGGGATAAAGATTCATCGTGTTTTACAATACGGAGTCGCCGCCAAGCCCTAAACTCTCTCGGGAGGGCTGATCTAGAGTTCGTTCGGGGCTCCGGAGAGGGGAATCCGTCGCCATCGTCATCATCAACCATCGTTCATCACCAATTTCATGATGCTCACTGCCGTGCATGAGTAATTCCATCGTAGGCTTGTTGGACGGTGATGGGTTGGATGACATTTATCATGTAATCGAGTTAGTTTTGTTAGGGTTTGATCCCTAGTATCCACTAGTTCTGAGATTGATGTTGCTATGACTTTGCTATGCTTAATGCTTGTCACTAGGGCCCGAGTGCCATGATTTCAGATCTGAACCTATTATGTTTTCATGAATATATGTGAGTTCTTGATCCTATCTTGCAAGTCTATAGTCACCTACTATGTGTTATGATCCGGCAACCCCGAAGTGACAATAATCGGGACCACTTCGAGTGATGACCGTAGTTTGAGTAGTTCATGTATTCACTATGTGTTAATGCTTTGGTTTGGTACTCTATTAAAAGGAGGACTTAATATCCCTTAGTTTCCGCTAGGACCCCGCTGCCACGGGAGGGTAGGACAAAAGATGTCATGCAAGTTCTTTTCCATAAGCACGTATGACTATATTCGGAATACATGCCTACATTACATTGATGAATTGGAGCTAGTTCTGTGTCACCATATGTTATGACTGTTACATGATGAACCACATCCGGCATAATTCTCTATCACCGATCCATTGCCTACGAGCTTTCCATATATTGTTCTTCGCTTGTTTACTTTTCCATTGCTATTGTTATTATCACTACAAAATACCAAAAACATTACTTTTGCTACCGTTACTTTTGCTATCGTTACCACTACTATCATATTACTTTGCTACTAAATACTTTGCTGCAGATATTAAGTTTCCACGTGTGGTTGAATTGACAACTCAGCTGCTAATACATGAGAATATTCTTTGGCTCCCCTTGTGTCGAATCAATAAATTTGGCTTGAATACTCTACCCTCAAAAACTGTTGCGATCCCCTATACTTGTGGGTTATCACTTAGATAAGCGCGCTACTGCTATTTTTTCTATGTATAACATTTTACCAGTAGCGTGTTTCTCTACACCGTGCTATAGGTAGTGCAATACTAGCCGTAGATATTTTGTAAGCTGCCATAGTAGTAGCGTGTTTTGGCTCCCCGCGCTACTGCTATGGTCGCCAGCCACCTACCACCTTTCCCCTCCTTCCTCCCCTTTCTTCTTCCTCTCCCCCTTCCTTTCTCCCCCTTTCTTGCACCTTGCTTGTTCTAATGCTCCCCCTCCACCACCCCTCCATTAGAGCCCTCCCTTCTTATCTTCTTTGCCCTTCCACCACCCCCCTCTTCTTTGCCCCTCCAACACACCCC
>NC_041386.1:549290200-549295173 GCF_002162155.2 Triticum dicoccoides | reverse complement strand
TTCCCTCTTCTCCTCTCTCCCTCTCCTCCCACTCTCTCTCTCCCTAGGGAGCTAGCTAGTTAGAGCTATATATATATATAGAGAGAGAGAGCTACTAGGTAATTAAGAAGAAAGGTGCTCGATATCCCTCTCGACACATAGGTGAGAAAAAAATGTTTTTGTGTGGATAAGGACCGAAACTATATGGGCGATATGAGAATATACCGAATTGTGTGTGGCACAATTTGAGTTGCCTACATTGTGTATTTGATGAAATAATGTGGGTGACATGAGTTGCCTATGTTTTGCCGAAATGTCGATTCAATTCCATTTCGGCGAATTTCGGGCAAACTCAATATGTCCTATGTTAAGGGAAGGTCATGCCGAATTTTTTATGAATTTGATCCATGCATGCATATATACGTGGTTATAATATTTGCTCCGCACATAGGTGATCATGAAGGTCAATGGAAGGATGGTGGAAAGATACTGGCAATCCGCTGTGGACGACATGTATGAAAAAAGACTGAAGGATGTTTTATGTCCGCGTTGAAAATGCAAAGGAATAGTCAGGCTTGACCCCTTTGAGGGTGGCACATTCAAGGCGCACCTTCTCATTCATGGTTTCATGCATGGCCAACTCGGTGGATAAGTGAAGATGATGATGAGGAGGAGGAGGAGGAGGATGTCGACGGGGCAGGAAATAACAACATGGGGCCACCAGACGAAGAGATGACCGATTATGTGCCCGAAGAGGAAGACGGCCTCGGAAATGTCGATGGCGAAGAGGCAGTTCAAGGCGGAGAAGACGCGGACACGCCGCCATCTTTGTCGCTACTAAGTTCAGCCATGCGGGACCCACATGTTCGAGACCTACTTCGCAAGAAGACGACTAGCGACAGAGCTGCTTCAAGAGAGGAGGCCAAACTGGCGCAACTGGAGGTAGACTCATGACTCCTTTGTATGATGGTTGCAATCCCGAGGTGACCCGCTTGAGTTTCATACTAGAACTTCTAAAGATGAAGGCAAAAAACAAATGGACAGATACAAGCTTGGATGAGCTTTTGAAGTATCTAAAGAAGGTTCTTCCCGCGGGGAGCCTGTGTCCTACTAGTGTCGAGGAGGCAAAGAACATCGTGTGTCCTCTTGATCTGCCACACATTAGATATCACACATGCATCAATGATTGCACCATATATCTGAACGTGCATGCGGAACCATCTGTCCAAAGTGCAAGGCTTCACGATATAAAAAGGCTGGAAAGAAAGCTCCACGGATAGTTGTATGGTATTTTCCGATCACTCCGCGTCTACAGCGGTATTTCGTAGATCCTAAGGAAGCAAAGCTTATGCGGTAGCACGCGGAGAGGGTGAAGCCAGATGACGGAGATGAGCCGAAGCTGAGACACCTTGCAGATGCTAGCCAGTGGAGAGCATTAAATGTTGAATTTGATTTTTTTTCCACAAATGATCCAAGGAACATCGCGCTTGGCGCTAGTAGTGATGGCATGAATCCATTTGGCAACCAGAACACCAATCATAGCACATGGCCCGTGCTTGTATGCATGTACAACCTCCCCCCTGGTTGTGCATGAAGGAAAAATACATACACATGGCTATGCTGATTCAAGGGCCAAAACAACCGGGAAATGATATAAATGTGTATCTCGAGATACTGAAAGAGGAGCTACATACCTTACGGGCAACGTCGGCGAAGACATGGGATGCAAGCCAAGGAGAGTATTTCTACATGAGAGCCGCGCTGATCACGACGGTGCAAGACTATCTTGGTTACGGCTATCTCTCCGGCCAGGTGTGCCACGGATATTGCGGATGCATGAGGTGCATGGATGATACAACTTCTCTGCAGCTATCGAAAGATTGTGGGTCTTCAAAAATCGTTTACATGGGGCATCGAAGATGGCTCGAGAAGGATGACCCGTGGATAAAGTGTGGAGATCTATTCAATGGTAAGGCTGAGCATCGAGGTCCTCCGCGTAAGCGTAGCGGTGCATAAATATATAAGTTATTGAAGAACTGGGAAGAGTGACCCTCGCCGGGAAAGACGAAGAAAAAGGCGCCGGAGCCCCTGCTGAAGGTATGGAAGACGAGATCTGTTTTCTGGGACTTGGAATACTGGCCCATACTCGACACGCCTCATAGCCTTGATCAAATGCATATCACAAAAAATATCCTTGAGAGTTTGCTTGGAACATTGATGAACATGCCGGAGAGGACCAAGGATGGTCCGAAGGCAAGAAAAGACTTGGAATTTTTGAATATCAGGAAAGATCTCCAAATGCCCAGTAAAAGGTCGCCAGAGGAGACCGAGACGGAGACCGAAGATAGGGGCAAAAAAAGTAAACAAGAAGGAAGAAAAATATTGCCCCCCTCTTGCTTCACCTTAGATCCGAAGGAGGTCGATCAGTTGTTCAAGTGCCTTGCCAGAATCAAAGTTAGTTTCGGATACTGTGGGAAGATAAGCAGATATCTAGACACTAAGAAAAAAAGGTTCAGTGGGATGAAGTCTCACGACTGTCATGTGATGATGACGTAGTTACTCCCAGTTGCACTTAGAGGGATTATGGACACACATGTGCGTGAGACACTTACTGACCTATGCCACTTTTTTGATGCTATCTCTCGAAAGTCGATCAGTGTGAAGCAACTCCATAGGCTACAGGAAGAGATCGTTGTCATACTGAATGAGCTAGAGATGTACTTCCCGCCCGCGTTCTTTGATGTCATGGTGCATCTATGTGTCCACATCGTGGACGACATCATCGACCTGGGGCCGACATTCCTGCACAGCATGATGCCGTTCGAGAGGATGAATGGTGTCATCAAAGGATTCGTTCGTAACATGTCCCGTCCAGATGGAAGCATAGCCCAGGGATATCTGACCAAAGAGTGCATCTCTTTCTGTGAGAGTTATCTAGTAGGCACCGGAGACCCTGTTGTTGGTTTGCCCGTCAACAAGCACTGTGGAAGGCTTGAAGGTGAAGGTCACACCAACAGTCATAGGGATGTGAATGTGTTACGCTCGGGCCGACAAAACGACCTTGACAGGGCAAACTTAGTAGTGCTACAACACCTGGATGTGCTAGAGATTTCGTGACACTGCACAAACAGACCATCGCAAAGAAGTACCGTGACCATGGGGTGCACAGGACGGACGCTGAAGTTATTAGAGAGCACAGCTCCACTTTCTTGCGTTGGTTCAAAGAGTGAGTTTTGGCTAATCCCCCGGAAGAGGGTTGTCCGAACGGAACGCTCATATACGCCTTACCACATGGCCCCTCGACCAACCTCGTGACTTATCAAGCATACGATATCAACGGATACACGTTCTACACGAAGGAGAAAGATATAAATAGTGATGACCAAAACTCAGGGGTGACGATGGAAGCCAGGACCGGGAATGTAATTGAAAGATATTACAGAAGGGTCGAAGAGATATGGGAGCTTAACTACTCTGGATTGCATAGCGCGACGATGTTCCGTGTCAGATGGGCTAAGAATGTACAAAGAGAAAACCAACATTTCACTACCATGTGTATACCCGACTCCGATAGTGGTACCGTCAACGCCATCGCCAAAAATGAGCCATGGGTAAACGCTAAACATGTGACACAATGTTTCTTCATAACTGATCCGGTCAATCCCAACCGTGTTGTCGTGAGGAGAAGTAAAAGGAGCATCGCTGGAATGGATGGAGTCGCCAACAAGGAAGACTACGACCAGTACGGTGATCTGATGAGGGAAGATGATGCTAATGATGATGAAACATACGTCAAAAGAAGAATGAAGACTACATTACCTACGAAAGATCGTGATCCCTGGAGAAGGAAAAGTCATGACCATGGGCTCAATTATTCGACAACAAAAAAAAGAGGGAAGAAGATCAGTCTAAAGCGTCGTCGTCGCCCAAGCTGACAAACTAATCCACAAATTTTGTGTGTGTCTATTTTGTATACCAGCGTTAGCGGTCAAATCATGTAATATATATTATACTAATTATTATTCGGAGGGTAGTAGTGGTATTGTTCCAACGACAAACCAAATTAAACCCTAGCTAGCTAGAGCTATATATACCCCATACAAACTTTCTACAAATGCAAATGAAAGATAAGAAAAAGAAAATTGCAAATGAAAGAAAAATAAAAATAAAAAGAAAAAGGAAAAGGAACTAATAAGTTGTGGAAAATGAAATGCAAGAAAAATAAAAAAAGAAAGGAAGGAAGTTAGTGGAATATGAAGAAGAAAAAGAAAAGAATAATAAAAATAAAAAGAGAAATATAAATAAAATAAAAAGGAAGAAAGTTTGTGGAATATGAAAAAGAACCAGAAAAAGAAAAAGAAAAAGAAAAATGAAAAAGAAAAAGAATAAGAATAAGAATAATAAAAGTAAAAAAGAGAAATAAAAATAGAATAAAATGGAAGGAAGTTTGTGGAATATAAGAAAGAAAAAGAAAAATAAAAAAATGAAAAGAGAAAAAGAAAAAGTTAGCAGTAGCGCGCTTTGGCTAGGGCAGCGCTATAGCTAACTTAGCTATAGCGCATTTTGCCAAGACGCGCTATAGCTAAGAAAAAGAAAAATAAAAATAAAAAAAGAAAAATAAAAAGTTAGCAGTAGCGTGTTTTGGCTTGGCAAGCGCTATAGCTAACTTAGCTATAGCGCGTTTTGCCAACACACGCTATAGCTAAGTTGCCTATACAAAGCCACTACACCCATCTCTTTCCTCTCTCTCACTCTCGCTCGATCTGATCCCATTTCTCAACTCACTCCACCGACAACACCGTACCCGCCCATGCCGCCGTCGACCCCTTCCCCCGTGCCGCCCCTCCCTCGTGCCATCGGCCGCCCGTCACCCCCTCCCCCTATGGCGCCCCCGGCCGGCCCCTCCCCCCGTTTCACCGCTTCCCCGTGCAGTCCCCACCACCGGCGCCAACTTCTCTCCAATGACAGGTCTCTCTCTCCCTCTCTCTCTCTCT